>NW_008711185.1:434148-466339 GCF_000327385.1 Lottia gigantea | reverse complement strand
CGTTCTGTTTTATGAGCTTTTATCTTTAAACAGCCGCTTCAGTTAGGGTCTAAAGACAGCNCTTCTTGAACATATGTCAGTTTGATCAAATTCCAGTCCTCTCCAATGATGGCATTTTGTGACTCTAACAAAAGGTGTATTCTGAGAAGCATTAAACACTGAAACATTGTGATACTCATGATCCACACAGAATGAGATTTGTAATTAATAACAAAGTCTTCTACCTTATTTCTTCTGAGCTATAACAATTGTCTGCTGGTATAATATTCTCTGTTTTTGCTCCATAATTAATGAATATTTTGAGAATATCAAGTGGAGAGGGTGACCATGTGATGCTAGTGTTATCTGATGTTACTTGTGTTTGTATTATATCCATCAACAACCTTTGACAGCTATGAACAACTAGAGAACTTCGATGAATTGACACTAAAATTAGAAAAAAATGTTTTCATTATGAAGTACTTCTGTAGAAATTTAAATGCATAAACTCTTTGCCCAGATATTAGTATACCACTTTTGATTTTCTTTTGTTGGCTCTGTACCATAAGTGGAGATAATACAGTGGGATTTTTCAACCCAGTTCCCCATCAATGATGCAAGTCTGAAGGACTGACATGGAAAAAGTATTCAATTATTCAGATGTGACAGTTAACTTAGGCCCTGTGTGCTACAGGCTGTGCACATTAATGATCCCTCCCGAGTTGGAAATCAATAAAAAGTAGGCAAATGCTGATAACCTGATGATGATGTAGTTATTTCGATTATCTTTAAACAAAAATTGTAATGTAGGAAGTGATATGCAAGAAACACAAATTTTTGAAAAAAGAAAGAAAAAAAAAAATGAAAATACTCACTAATATAAAACAACCATCTACAAATGGACTCTGGTTTATTGATTCTGTGAAAACACATTGTTAAAATACCACTTGCAAGAAAATCTGCTAATAAATCTAAAAATAAAAGTTAAAATATTATTATGTACATTCAGATCAAACCACAATGATTATATACCAATCTGATTGTACATTACTAAGTTGTTGATCTATTAATGAATCACTAGGTTTAAAAACACAATGATTATATACCAACCTGATTGTACATTACTAAGTTGTTGATCTATCAATGAACCACTAGGTGTAAAACACAATGATTATATACCAACCTGATTGTACATTACTAAGTTGTTGATCTATCAATGAATCACTAGGTTTAAACCACAATGATTATATACCAACCTGATTGTACATTACTAAGTTGTTGATCTATCAATGAACCACCAGGTTTAAAAACACAATGATTATATACCAACCTGATTGTACATTACTAAGTTGTTGATCTATTAATGAACCACCAGGTGTAAAACACAATGATTATATACCAGCCTGATTGTACATTACTAAGTTGTTGATCTATTAATGAACCATTAGATGTAAAACACAATGATTATATACCAATTATATACCAACCTGATTGTACATTACTAAGTTGTTGATCTATTAATGAACCACTAGATGTAAAACACAATGATTATATACCAACCTGATTGTACATTACTAAGTTGTTGATCTATTAATGAACCACCAGGTGTAAAACACAATGATTATATACCAGCCTGATTGTACATTACTAAGTTGTTGATCTATTAATGAACCACTAGATGTAAAACACAATGATTATATACCAACCTGATTGTACATTACTAAGTTGTTGATCTATCAATGAACCACTAGATGTAAAACACAATGATTATATACCAACCTGATTGTACATTACTAAGTTGTTGATCTATTAATGAACCACCAGGTGTAAAACCACAATGACTAGGTTTCATTAATTCATTGAATACTCTCAAAAATAACTCGGAATGAAAGACTTTTTCTCCAGGATGAAGTTCGCTAATAACACTATCTGATACTTGTAGCTATAATACAGAAAATATGAATGCACATGTGCAGATTTAAAATGAAAAAGTGTCTTAAACCATACAGGTAAAATAATTTATACATTTTATATTTATTGTATAAAGGGGCATTATGGCATGTTCTTCTACATGCAGTTAGATTAGAAAAAATCAAAGTGAATATATCCTCTTGTAATAAATATTCATCAAAAACAACCAAATATCCCTGAATAAGCTACATATGATTTCATAAAATGGAGCCCTGGGAAAATAAATATTTAGACAGCAATATCTAGTTATCGAGACGTTTTTCTCCATTTTTGAAAAAACACAAACCTTTTCAAGTTCTCTTTCTTGCTCTGGTAACAAATCATCTATAATAAATAATTTTGTTGAAGTTACCTCAAGAAATATTTTCATCTTTTTATTCCCATCCGATCGACTAGACGCTTTTTCCATGTCATCCCCTCGTTCCTGCATCACTAACAGGTGGAAACCCGGTTGAAAAATTCGAAGGTATTATCTCAACCTATGCCGGGATTGAACCCCGGACCTTCAGGTTAGCGAGCAAGCGTCTAACTCTCTGAGCCAACGCAGCTCCAAAAGAGGATTTAGAAACACAGCGGTAGGACATTAGAGCTACAGTTGGTACTAAGTGATAGTACTAGTAGCAATAAATACTTACTACAAGAATCTGCTAGAGCCTCTTCCTGTAGAACTTTAAAACCACCTTTCTTGATATCTTCCTAATGAAAAATACATATGGTATTGCAATTACTTCATGTGGATGAGATTGGTTCAGTCATATTTAGACCTAAAGATTCAAAATTAAACAATAAACCAGATTTTTATGCGGATCTAAATGCTCTAACCACCTGTGATTCAACTCTTCCTAATTGCCCTTACCTTCAGTTCATCTTGCATCTGTAAAAGGTCGCGATTTCTCACTTCTGTATCCTTTTCAGCTAACAAATCATCCAATGAAAAGCCAGTATTTGAATGTTTAGAAGACTGTTGAATGTTGGATGATTTTGGAATTGTTTCAGTTGTACTACTAGAAGCTAATGATATACTCATATCCATATTCTGTAATAAACACCATAATATGTGAGAAATATTTCTTGAATCTTCCAATATCATAGTCCCTCTATAATCCTGTCTTTTTGGTACAATAAACATATATTGGTACATTATAAACAAAAGTGTTATATTACGATAAATATGAAATAACTACTTCTGTAGTATATTCCTTCCTTCCTTGGCAAAAAGACCCAAAATCCATTTCCTGTTTTGCACATACTGAACTGGATGAACAAATGACCACTTCTGTAGTGAACATATTGAAGGAAACTAGGCTATTAGTCTATCAATGGAAAATATTTTTAGCAAGTTAGATTTGTGTCTTTATGATGATAAATCTTACCTCCTCCATTACCTCTATGCTAGAAGTTGCTGATGACATCTTACTTGGTATATCATCACTAAAATATAACAATATAGGCTTTACTAATGGTAACTACAAAAATTTACATAGCAAAATATTTCAGCATTTAAATTTAAAGAACCCTAAGAACACAAATTCATTGATTTACTACTTCTTAACACAAAAAACCCAATAACTCACAATCTGAACCGCAAAACCAAACTCAAAATCCAAAATGAAAGTTTGGCAATACACTGGCATCAGCTAACAAACTATTCATATAAGTTATTAGATCAGTTGTCTGAAGGATGAAATATTTCATTATGAAAAAGGTATCAGGTGTCTAGAAGAGTAAGCATACCCTGCCTAGCACCACATCATATTTCTGCAGATTAAAATCAAAGCAAGATGCTCTAATAAGGCATTTGAGTGCATTAAAACTTACTTGTAACCTAATAATGATATCTCTTTTTCTAGATCAATATCGTCATCTTCACCAAGATCCAGACTACCAGCTGGTGATCCTAGCACTTCAGAATCTAACAATACAAATTTAAAAAGTTTTTCATATCTGTATCTTTCTTCAATGAAAATCTGACATCTGCTTCGCATGCAAAAATTACCGTTAAGGGGTAGTTTTAGTAGAGTTTTAGAACCACAGACATCTGTTTGAAAATTGGAATGGTGCAAATAGATGCTGTCATTGAAAACCTCTTAACAATCGGTTTAAGTATAAAGAGCATAAATAAAGAATAATTTCGAGTTGCCACAAATGATAATAATTTTTTATATTTAAACAAATACATGATCTTACCATCAGAATTAGAGTGATCATCAGGTAATGGTGTTACACCAGAATCATCATCTATTTCATTTGTTTTACCATGTTTTGACACAGCAGACTTCAATTGGGCAGATTCAATACTTGGCTTCATTACAGCTTCTACAGCTTAAAGAAAATGGAACATGTTATCAGGGGTCCTAACAAACAAATAAAAAAGCAAATAGTACAAAAAATTCACCTGATCATGCATTGTTTGATACAGGGCATAGAAAAAAACTTTGTCCACAAATTATTAACAAAAATAAGTATATATTCTGTGACAGATAATCAGTAAAAAGGCTGCATATTAGTCAACAAAAATATAAAGTATATCTTGTTTCTAGAAACTTCTTCCAGCCTCTGATAGACATTTTGACAGTCATCGGCTGGAGTAGAATCAGAAAACTAGGCCCTGTTCTTTGAGGATTTTCCATTGGGATACGATTTAAATGACAAGGTTTTAAACCCCTGCACTTTGGGACGAGCAGAAAACAGGGTCTAGTTGGTTTTTTTTTTTCTGTCTCTACACCAGTCGACAACTTTCAAAATAGCTATCAGAGGCTGAAACATAGACAGATGTCTATATTAACTGTTGACAGCTCTAAACTCCTCCAAAAACTTACCACTTTTTAGTCAAGTCAAATTTTCTCGAACAGCCTTTATAGCAGTAAATATAGAAAACTGTCAACTGTTAAGTCAAAACAGTTGTCTGAATCCACATCATAAATCAACTGTTAATATGTTCTGTATGGTACATTACCATTACTAACACAAAACTTCAATCACATTTATAGTTACATGAACAAGCTGTTGCAAAAAATGTCCACAAAGCATAAAGCTGCTTCTATTGATCAAATATTTGACAGACAAATTTCAGAGCAATACGTTGAAAAATGAATGAAAAATTCACATATTAAAACTAACCAGAAACCTAACAATTAAAGCTCCATAGTCATTTCAACCACATCTCCTTATTAATCAGTAGATGGGAAAGCAATTCACTTTATACAAATGTCTATAAATCTATAAATGATCCTAATTCATTCATGTAATTGCAGTGTGTTCTATCGAACCCACTGCTTTGTTTTGCAAATGTTTTTTTTTTTCGAATTCTGCTGCCATTGCCCAGCCTAAACTATGCATGCCACATTCTCACTTTTTCGATTTCCTTGTCAAACTCGTGAAACCGGAAATTTGAGTATTTTTTAACTTTTAAAATTTAATTTTAATCAATCTGAAAATTTACAGGTACATAGTCATTTTGAAGTAAATTCTATTTTCATATTTTCGATAGCACTTCCAGTTTTGACATTATTCGCTTTTTAACTGAAAATTTCAACTTCTGGAATTTTGAAGTTTGAAGATATTTGAAAAATTTTTTTTGCAATAAGCTAGAATTGCCCATGTAAAGATATAATATTCAAAAAATCCGACCCGGAAGTAACAGGTCAACCGCCATATTGATATGACTCACTTTTGTAAAGCGAGAAATTGGGCCTTAGGGTTAATCGGATGTGTGGGATGTTGATGTCTTTTCTCATATTTCTGGTCATTTTTATCCAGTGAATGCAAAATATTTTAAGGTCCATAATTCGAGACCTTGACCTTTGGTGACCTTATGACTCGCACAAAATTTGTTACCCCTGACAAGATCTATCCGATGGTGTCTTCAGTTTTGCTGTGCAATGTAAACTTCCGGTTTTACAGCCATTTGAAAATAGCAATTTTTAATTTTAAAGAGCTGTGCCACGTGACCTAATTTACATATGACAAAATTTTTCATATATCTTTATCACGGGCTACCTCTTCTTTCCAATGGTATATAACACTAGATATTTTGATCAAAATTGCGCTTTTCAAAATTCTAAAATTTTGAACAGACTTCTATAGTAACTGTGCGTAATTTGACAATTGCCATAAAATCTCAAGCCTTTAACATGAAGTATGGATATCTCATGATCTAATAACTTTAGACGCTTGAAATCTTTAACATAGCTTAGCATTGTACACATAATAACAGATGTGACAAAAATTAAGAGATGGGCGTGGCACATCCGGGCTAGATTCACATTTACCTTATATATTTGTTATTTATTTACTCGCAAAGTATATAATTGTCACCTATAATATTTTGGAGGTTAATTTACTAAATTTGCCTTTTTGACCTTTCACATGGATGACCTTGAGCTTTTCAAAGTCAAAGGTCATTGATCTATATTGTCAATTCATACTTTGATCTTTGATGTCTGACACCTACTTCCGGTTTTATAGGCTTCCAAAAACAGTTATTTTCAAACCTTTGGTGACCAGTAGTCTGACGAAAAGTCATAGCCCTTGATAGAAATCTATCACATGGTGCTTTTGATTTTGTTGTACGATGTCTACATCCGTTTTTATAGCCATTTGAATATTGTGAATAAGACTATAACGCAAGCCGAGTGCCAGGAATATTCTTAAATGTTTGGAACATGGATTCCTATATTTCAATAATTCTAAATATGGAAGAGATTGATCCAATCCACACCAAAAAAAATCAATTCTAAAAATGTACTTTTTAATTTTTAGAAAAAATAATTAAAAAATGTATTAGAATTGTATCGTTGACCAGTGAAAGGTTTTAAAAGAAATATAAGGGGTATATAACATTGTAATACAAATTTATCAAATAAGAAGGGAATGCTATGAAGAAGCTTGAGTCCTATGATAGAAACAATATTGATACTATAAGTTCTAAGGGTGCCCTATCTGCTCAGGGACTCTGTTTTACACCATTTAGTTAAGGTGCATTTTTTTTTTTTTTATATATGACTTAGATATTGGACAAGTGCCCCAAGATATCATTAGCAAATTTGGACATAATGACATCATAAAACATTTAGTTTAGTGAAATTGATGGACCATGGTTCAAATATCATAATTTTTCATAAAACAGATGGTTCATAAAATACCTAGTTTAAAACACACAAAAATAACCCTGTGTAATATGTATTCAATAGATATTGAACTACAATGTCATTAAATGAAGAGCAATCTGCCTCTAATCCAACCTCTAATAGCTATTTTGACAGTTGTCAACTGTAAGGTTAGAAAAATTTGGCACTGTTTTATGGGTTTTTTTTCACACCTCCTAAGGTTCAGGGTTTTCAAACATATTTATTAACCTCAAATCTACCAAACCAAGATATATATACATGCAAAAACTATAGGAGAAATGCCAATCAAAATATAACTTATAAAAAAAAAAAATTTGGTGTGATGAATTGCTAATCAAATTTCACAATCTATATTGAACCCTGCATAAATAATATAAGCTTACATTATATAATATAATCTATTTTATATATACTTACCATTATTTGACTGAACTATATCATCATTGATGGGTTCTTCTATAGAAGATCTAACAGCTGATAGTCCTTCTTTCATTATCTTTGAAGATTCTCCTGAATTCCAATAACCTGCTTGACTCTTTTGATTGCCAGGACTGGAACTTTTAAGTTTAGCTTTCAGAATTGGTGATTTTTCCAAATTCTTTTTAAATCCACTGAGAGTCGATTCCCTTAGCAGAAGGCTATCACTGCTGAGTTTTGGTTTATCCGGTGTCTTAAAATGTTTGGAATCATCGCAGGATAATGATCTGTCTGCCAGATGTTTCACTGTAGGATATTCCATAACATTTTTATCTGGAGTTGAAGGAAGGCTCAAAGGTTTAACTGAGAATCTTTTAGGAGATTTATCTGAAAAGAGAAAGAAAAGTCCAAATTGTTGTTGCTTTTTGGAATCTGCACTTGGGAAAGCTATACTTATCAAAATATCGTAAGTTAAAATAACTTGCTGTATAAGACCTCTGACTGACTAAGAATTTTAAACTAGACTCAAGCAAGAGAAGTTCTATCTACATAATATTTTACATTTAAGGGCATAGAAATATTAAACAGAACTTGAATCATGTTGTTACTCAGAGTTTCATGCTATGTGGTGATCACACAATATGAAAGTCTGAGTAACAACATGATTCAAGTTCTGTTTATAGAATATTTTTTATATCACACTACAAGGGAGCACTATTTTAACAGTGAAAATTTATTATTGTATGAGCAAACTTGAAGCATTATAATAGTTGAAACACACTTAAAAATAACAGGTACATTGCACAATTACACAAGATATCAATTTTAATAACAACTAACTCTCTACTTTCTCAATTTAACTATTTACCAGTCAAATCTCTTCCTTACAACAGATGAAGACATTAGCACCACCTATGCCTTATATCTTGTAATAAGACCTTCATGTTACTGTCAAACTTTAAAGGAATACAGTCACGCTGCTATGGATAAATTTCAGTCATCCATATCTTTTTTCTAATTAAAATCTGCCACACATTTTTTTTACTCAAGTATAAAATAAGGACATGCATGGCTTAGACAATGTTATTTATGTACTTTCACTCTTTTTCAAAACTATAAGGATACCCCCAAAACATTTGTTATAACAATTTTGAAATGATATGTCCACATTCTAACTGTATTTCTATAAATGCCATGCAATATACTATCTGAAATCATAATGACACTTGTACAATCTGTATTCAAACAATGATAAGCATTTTGGCATGCCAATGATTAATGTTTTCCTGAATTAACATGAGAAGTGAATGAAGGGTGCAAGCCATGTCATACAGAGAATTTTAAAATTTTCAAAATTTTGTAATGCATTAATTTCTGTACAATGTGCTGGTCACTCGCGTGACCCATGCATGAACACAGTGCAATCACATGATCCAGCTTGATCAATGCACAGTCAATACTCCACCAATGCGTTAACAAAGCGTGTAATTTGTTGATTATACATTGTGTTATTATACAGTTTGTGTGTGTGAACAGGCCGCAAATTTTGCGCTCCAATGAGCTCCATTGCAGGGACAAAAATTGTGTAAGTGTCAGTGTGGCATAATTATATACAACACTAAGGGATACAATACTATATGTGCATGTGCATATCTAAAACATGTAAGCTAACTTTCTTCAAATTTGGATTTTTTCAGCACAAAAAGACTGTGAGGCTAAAAACTCATAATTTGTAGTTTTGGCTTATTTGCTTAACATCTTGTCTCTATTTCTGATTTTGATAATTTAAAAAGCTGAATTATGATCAAACATATCCATTATTACATACATGTAATTGTTCCCATCTTTAGGCATCGTGAGTTTGAATCCTCCTCAAACTAAGAAAAGATTGTGTTGCCTGTGTTAATGCTCTGAGAGTCAGTTTCCACTACATTGTACATTTGGCCTAAAATGAAGGCAGCTTCAGCCACATAGCAAATATACAGATAAGCAGAAGCATTAAGCGTAAAATTGGTAAACTTAAAAATTGCACCAAAAAAACCATTAATACATCAAACCAAGATTTTTATGTTACCTAACAAATCTTTTGTCTGAAAAAAATGATACTTTAAATATAAAAAGAGGCTTCAGATAAGATTTTTTTTTATAAAACTCCCAACTCAATAAGCTTATAAAAAAATTAGCACTTGAAAATTCTAATGTTAGTTACCAAGTAAAAAACACACTTTTAAAGAGATTGTAAAGAGGTTCTCTAAATTGTTTGTGTGTATCTGGGACAATAATAGCATCAATTTGCACCATTCTAATTTTCAATCAGACATCTATAGTCTGTGCAAATCCACAATAAATAAGTGTTTGATGACGTCACTAATTGCAAAATATGCTACGTTACATAAGGCCCTTTGCGATTATGACACTTCGTTTTAGAGGAATTGATGTCTGAAATTGGAATGGTGCATATTGATACTATCAGTGTCCCCAAGCCACATAAAAAATTAAAAAAACCTGTTTACAAAAACAAACATATTCTTAAAATTAATGAGCAAACAAAAACCATTTAACTTTTTAATATCATGGAAGCCATAAATCTAGATATTTCTCATTTTTTTTTAATTTCAAAAATTAATTTTTTCAAATTTAAAAGATTTGAACATAATTTTGAATAAAAGGTGTTGAAAAATTGTCAGTTCTGATACAGCATCAAAGAGAAAGTAAAAAAAAAAAAAGAAAAAAAAAAAATTGAATTCAAAAGCACTCATAGAAAAGGCAAGTTCAGAAGTGACTTACTAGATTTAATTCTTTTCTTTAAGTATTCATGACTCTGTTGTTCCAGAAATGAACCAAAAGAACTGTTATCTCCAGATAGGTCTTCTTTACATTGCAGAGTTCCAGTTTTCTTGGGTATTTTTAATTTCAATTTATGTTGATTCTTTGGTTGATCTGGATTGGTTGCCAAATCTTTCGTTTGATTTTTTTCCGCATCATTTTCTGGCATCTTGCTTATCCGAGCATCTTTGGTTTTGTTAGGATAAATGTCTTTCACAAGGATAACCAATTCCTTATCAATATTCACCTCTTCATGATTCTTTGACACTGAAGATGTTCCTCTTGCATCCAACTTTGCTACAGATGTTGTATTAACCTTCTTCTTTCCCTGAATCTTCAAGGGAGACATTGTGCACTGTACGTCACTTTCGCTTGATGACACATAAATAACCACTTCATCCTTTTGGACTGATTGAACCTGTGGTGTAACAGCCTGAAAACTCTTTCCCTCTGTCTCTGATGATGAAGAGGAGTCTATTACAATTGGGTTGATGGATGATAAAATATTGAAACTCTCTGATTGCACTCTCAATTGAACACTAGACTTGTGGCGACGCTTTGCTTTAAATGATTTTGAAGAATCATCAGAAATTCCAGAAGATGAAATTGGAGGCTTTGGCACGCCTGACTTGGTACATTTATATTTGGAAAACATCTCATTATCAACCCCACTGCTTAGTTTTGAAGAATACTTTTTCTTGCTATTTTCAGATGAATGTCTTTGTTTTGAGTTATTTATAACTTTCGAAGCAAAATATTTTTTTTGGTCATGCTTTTCTTTTTTAGGTTCTTTCTTATCTTTTCCAGTATCAGAATCAGAAGTTGAACAGAGAGTAGGACCAGTGATGTTATTTGTTGCTTTCTCTGAACAGGAAGTAGCAATTGGTTGAGAACTTTTACAGCCTTGAGGATTTGAATAAGTCAACTCAATTGTATTGTTTGTGGTTTTGGTTGGCTTTGTACCTCCAGCTATGCCTTTGATTGTTGCATCACAATGTTCAGAAACCTCATCAATATATGGGTCACTTGCAGGGTTGAAGTCATGAAATTCAGGTTCTCTGGATGAAGCTGATGCAAAATTCTTTTCTGCTTCAGCCGCTCTATCTGTGGAATAATCTTCAAACACTATGTTAGACGAAGTTTCTATAACTATGTTTGTAGTGTATGCATCAGGTGCTATCTTTGCAACTGTTTCTGCAGGGTGAACCTCTGTTGATATTGCATTAGCTTCGACAACTGTTTTTGTAGGGTGTGCTTCAGGATCTATTTTAACAGCTTCTTCAACAATATTTGAAAATCTCTCTTCCATTGGAGGTGTTGATTGGTCACTAACATACTCTACTAAATTTTCTATGATTGAAGGATCTACAGCCATTGCTGAAACAGCTTTCTTAAGCTGATCTTTCCTAAACATTTCTTCTCTCTTTGCTGTTGGTTTCATTGACCCTACTTTGATATCCCACCTTGACTTTCTGGCAATTCTATTTTGAGATTTCAGATTAAGATCTACTTCAGGCTGCAAAATTTTTTGAGTAGACGTGCCTGTTTCTTTTATGGAAGGAACAGAAAAACCTTCAGTAATTTTTAGAGATATTTTAGAGAGACTATTTTCTATGGTAACACAAGATTCATCATCAACACTTGTCTTTTTCTGTGATAGCTCAAGACCTACTGTGGAGGGGAATATTTCTGGTTTGGATTTTATTTCTTGACCATCCTTTGATATCTTTGTAGTGTCTGCAAATCTCGAAGATATCCGCTGTTCAGTTTCATTTCTTGGTTCTTGAAGAATGTTGATACCCTTATTAGGTACTGAGGAGCTCTCAGGACTAATCATATTTCCCTTTGATTTACAGAATACTGTTTTATAATCTACATCCTTCATAGTTAATTCATAAAGTGAAGGTCTGGAAGGTTCATACGATCTTTGATCCCTGATTGAATCACAAGTGATGGGTGAATATTTACCAGAATTCTTGGTGTTGGACACTTTGGAGACAATTTCAGGAGACTTTCTGTAATCTCTGTCTGCTGTAAATGATTCAATTGATGCAACAGTTGGTGGTGTTATGCTTATGATTTCTAGTGTTCTTTTCTTCTTCTCTGAGCCATTTCTGAAACCAACATCCTTAATTTCACCTTCCTCAACAGACGAACCAGTACTGTACCAATCAAAGTTGGTATGTTTGGTGGCATCATTGAAGGTATTCCTTAAGGCTTCACTATCAACATCAGGATCTTTCCTGTATTGATCCATATCACCATAGGTCACTACCTCTCTTCTTGATGGTACAATAGTTGTGGGTGGCTGATGCTTTCGACAATCCTTGTTTAATTCATTCTCATACAGATTTCTTCTACTTGATAATCCCTTCTTGTAAGGACTATGCTTTGAAAATGAGAAGGGTCCCTTTGTAGGACTGCTGTTTGATTTGGACTTTTTTGGGTTACTAGCCAAAGACGACATCATAAGACTCCTAGACGAAGAAGGCTTTTCTGGACTTCTAGCTGAAGAAGACCTGGCTCTACTCCTAGCTGAAGAAGACCTAGTTGGACTTTTAGCTGAAGAAGACTTGGTTGGACTCCTAGTGGAAGAAGACTTGGTTGGGCTCTTAGCTGAAGAAGATTTGGTTAGACTCCTAGCGGAAGTAGACTTGGTTTGACTCCTAATTGAATAATGCTTCATTGGACTTGGAGTTGAATAAGACTCTTTATGACGCCCAGCTAAAGTTGAATAAGTTTTTGTTGAATCATAAAACTGTCCACTTCTGTAGTCATAGTTAGTGTAAATGGAACTTCTACAGTTATCTCTTATTGGCGATCTTCTGTAATCATTATCATCCAAGCTTGAATATCTTCTTTCATCTGAATTTTTATTTGCACTTGAATCCATTAGTGAAAGGTTTCTATCACCTGAGTCATCCCATCTCGAAAATCTTCTTTCATCTGAATCTTTATTTTCACTTGAATCTTTTCTAGAATGGCTATTTTCACTTGAATCTTTTCTAGAATGACTCTTTTCACTTGAATCTTTTCTAGAATGGCTATTTTCACTTGCGTCATTCCATCTTGAAAATCTTTTGTCATCTGAATCTTGCTTTTCCCATGAATCTTTTCTAGAATGACACTTTTCTCTTGAGTCATTCCATCTTGAAAATCTTCTTTCATCTGAATCTTTCTTTTCATTTGAGTCCTTTCTAGTATGGCTATTTTCACTTGAATCATCACATTTTGTTAATCTTCTTTCATCTGAATCTTTCTTTTCACTTGAGTCTTTTCTAGAATGACTCTTTTCACTTGAATATTTTCTAGAAAGACTCTTTTCACTTGAGTCATTCCATCTTGAAAATTTTCTTTCATCTGAACCTTTCTTTTCACTTGAGACTTTTCTAGAATGACTCTTTTCACTTGAATCTTTTCTAGAAAGACTCCTTTCATCTAAATCTTTCCTTTCACTCAAATTCTTTCTGGCATGGCTTCTCCGACTTAAATCATTCCATCTTGAAAATTTTCTTTCATCCAAATCTTTCTTTTCAAGCTCAGTTTTTTTCCAAGATGTCCATCTAGAATGCATGTTGTCATCTGAATTCCTAATACTGGGCCTCATACTATCAGTTTGATAATGTCTATTTTTCCTAGGACTCACATAAGCACTGTAACTTGAAGTAATAGTAGTCCCATCTTCTGGTCGATCTTCCATGGATCTTTCAGAACTTAAATCATACTGACTTTGAGAATTATAACTTTTTGGATACCTCTCCTTTGAAGAAAGTGATTTTCTTGGAGACTTGTCCCCTGAAGAAGATCTATTACTTTTTGAATTGTACCTCCCCGACAAGTTTTGAGCATCAGGACTATTTTTGGACTTTGATCTACTTCTTCTTGAAAATGTGTCATCTTCCTCCATTTCACCTTCATCATCTGAGCCACTTATCAAATCATCAATAGTTTTTTCAGTTCTTTGTGGAAGTTTGATAGCAATGGAATTTTGTTCATAAGCTTCCCTACCATAGTTTCTAGCATCATAGTCCTCATATCCTTTTGATTTATGCTCAGGCTTTTCAACTTCCTTAGCCATTTTCATAATTGTTTTAATTTCATTTATGGGAATGGTGTTTGTTATAGCTGAATTCTCTCCACCAGAGTTAGGACCCTTGGTAGTGTGACAGTCATCATTTGTCATTTTGGAATGCAACCCTTTGTGACCATCAACCACCTTGATATCCTGAACCTTTTCAATTATTGACTTTAATTCAAGCATTGAGATCTGTGTTTTCTTTACAGCATCAAAATTTGGTACTTTCGTAATTTTACCAGGGTCTTTTGTTTTCTTTTCATCTGCTTTACCACCTTCCTCATTTTCATTGGAATTACTCAGATCAGCGCTGATGCTTTCTGTTTCATTTCTCTGCTCTTGTTTGCTTTCAAATGGTTTGACATCAAGTCCAATATCTAGCAAGATGTCTTTTAGGAGTTTGGTAGGTTGTGGTACTGATTGACTCTGAAATTTCACAGAATCCAGAAATTTTGGCGAAATGGAATCTTTAGTGTAAGAATGGCATGACTCTTTTGTTGGTTGAGCTTTTATTGAGTCAATTACAGATGAAGCATTTGTCTCAAATCCAAAACTCTCTTCTATTTTTCTAGCTGGTTTGATTGGTGAAGCAGCTGATGGATATGAGGGAAGACTTGTTATGGCCATTTGATTTGATGAAGAAATATTTGATGTTATGGACAGATTTGTTTTGCCATCCCTTTCACGCGTCTTAGAGATTGACGAAGGATTTTTGAACCTAGATGTAATGACTTGAATCTGCATAGGAGGTGAGAAGGGTGTTGATGATCCTTGTTCTTGGGCTCCTTTTATTGATTCTTTATTGTTTTTATTGGAGTCCACTGCTGTAATACAAATGATGTTTGTTGACTCTCTATTAACTTTCATACTGGATGACATTGTATCTTTCACATCTTTACCTCCATAAGATTCACATGATTTCAAGTTAGTAGTTTTTCTCTCACTACTTCTCGACTTAGTTGGACTTCTTGATGAGACAACAGATTTTATCGGTTCAAAATTTCTATCAAGCAGAAAGCTCTTACTGACAGGAGATTCTACTTTTTTAACGTCTCCTGACTTTGTTGATATTGGAATCTGTTTTATAATAGTGGTGTCTGAAATCTTATTTGGCAAATCAGAAGGAACAACAACTAGGGCTTCTTGAGCAGATGAATGTTTTGATATACCTTGACTTTCAGCTCTTACTTTTGAGTTCTGATGAAGACTTTCAATATTAGATTTTGATATTTCTGGGATTTGTTTTGGTTTATTATGCTGAGATTGTTGATTTGGAGACTTTCCTACCATGGATTCTTTATCTTTGGCAATATTGATGTTAGTATTAGGCTTAGCTTTGGTCTGTAATGAAATTCTTTCAGCTAAACATGGTATTACTAGGTTCTCAAGCTGGGGTAGACTTTTGGTATCATCTGACACAGGTTTTGTTTGTTTTGACTCTTTTGTCTCCTGGGCACTTGATCTAATCTGTTCGTTGGATTTTACTGACAATCTATTACCTTGGTCAAGAAAATCCTTAGATGTAGCTTGCTTTGTGGCAGACTGTAAAGTTTGTGGAGTTCTTTCTTTTGCAACAGTAATATTTTCATCTGGAGTACAATCTAGCATTTTTGAAAATTTGAGAGTAGCAGAAGAATTTGGGACAGTTGATGGAGGTATGGACTTGTCAATTTCTAACTCAACTTCTTGCTTTAGGCCATTTTGAGAGTCTGCAAGTGACGATGATGATCTGGGAATGTTTTTTGGAGATTCATCAGATTCTACAATATTTGTTTTTACTTGAGAAACAACTTTACTATCTGAAGTACCTGTATCCACCACATTTGACTTATCTTTAAGATCTGTACGAGGGCTCTCAGGAAAAGAATTTATTTGTAATGGCCTGACAAGTTGTCTTGGTGCATACTGCTGTAGTAAAGGTAGTGGTCCCATTAGAGGCCTAATTCTTGTGGTTATTTGCGTGGCACGTATTAACACATTTCCTCCTGCAGGGTGAGATTGACCATTGAGAACTCTTGGTGGATGGCTTTCAGGTCTATCCGCAACAAAGTTGAGGCGTTGACCTTGAATGAAATTCTGATGATTTACAGTTTGGTCTGACATTCGTAAAGTTTGAACTCTTTGTTCGAGCCTATGCAAGTCCTCAAAAACATGTTGTCTCTCCAGAGTTAGATCCCTGCATTCTTCATGCAGTCGTTGTTGATGTGCAGGTATAAAGCCCTGATGAATCCTTTGATGTTGTTGATCTGAATGATGAAAATGTGGATGGTATTGTTCGGGAGGATGAAAACGAAGATGGTGTTGGTTTGGATGATGGAACCCATGACGCCTTTGTTCAGGACGATGGAAACTTGGGCGCTCATGCCAACGATAGTATCTTTCAGATGGATCCATATGATGAGCATCTTCCAAAAATTGATGATCAGCTGGTCTATGTTCGTAAGGATGAAAACGTTGTTGGAATCTCCATTCTTCAATCAATCTGTCTCTGTTACTCATTTTATTCTAGATATCTAATTAGCTCTTCCTATAAAGAAACAAAATTATATTAATTGTTGACAAAGCTTTAACTGAAAAAAAAGAAAAAGGAAATTAGTTAAACATTACCTATATTCACATAATTTTTTCATCTTACGACACTTAATAATTATCATGTCATTGATAGAACTTCCTACAAATCCTAAGACCCACATTTTTGCCAGTTGAGCAAACCTTTAGAAATGTGTCCCAATGGCATCACAACACTTATTGCACCATAATTGTTTTCAACAAACAGACATGTATGGAGATAAATAAATAATGCTTTTTTTAATTTGTCTTAATTCAGCTTCATTTGGCAACAGCTTGCTTTTATTTCACTTGATTGCATGTTGAGATATATGCAGAAACTACAGAAAAACATATAAATTTGAAAATGATCTTGGTTAGAAAAAATTAAATTAAGCGGTTTATTTTTGGTGAAAATAATCGAATTCCACACATTCTGCAAATATTTCTTCAATGATATTTTATTGAGAATTATTTTTTCATTTTGTGTATTTGATGGACTAAATTGTGTTTAGCTTTACTTAATTGGACTAACCTTAGAAATATTATCATATCTCACTTGACACTTTTTGTCTAAAAAGGTTTCTGATACCCATGGACTTCCCAATTTTTTTTTTTTTGAGATACAAAAAGAAGAAATTGCATTTGATAAGGACAGTAGAATAATGATCTCCTATAAATATTACATCCCAGATTAAGGTTAATTCACAATTATCATAGTTATAGTGATACTTTAAAGCAATAATGTTAATAAATTTGGATGAAGTTTGTTCCTATCAAAGTTTCAGGTAACATTTATAACTTTTTACAGACTTATCTAGGAATTTGATTGTGGTCTTTAAGTGGCATTTAGAAATTGTTACAATATATAGACACAGCTTTATGAAACAACAATCACTAGTGAAGGTTTAATACAACGATTAGACATGTTTCTCCCTTTATCCTCGCACAAAAAGTGATAGGTAAATACAAGTAATATACGCCCACTAGCAGCTTTGATTTTAAATAAGAATATTTGGAAGTACAGTTACAATCACCAGAATAAAATATTCAACCTCCAGTCATACACTTTTGGGTGATAACGAACAATATAACCAAGTTTTTATCAAAATCCAACAGGAGTTGTGGCTTATAATGAATTTAAGAACTAAAACTTTAAGGTGTTTTCAAAAATGCAATGAATGGAGTTTTACATCCTACTTTTATGCAACTTAATGGCTAATGAAGACATGCAACAATGCAATGTACAATAAGCGTAATTTTGCCAGGACAGGGGCATTAGCCTACTCTTTTTCTATTTTGATTTTAATGTGTTGAGAACAAGGGAATTTTTTTCTGATTATTCAATAGGGTTCATCCTTGAGTGATAACAAACACTTAACCAAGTTTTGTCAAAATCTGTCAAGAATTGTGCCTTTTACAGTGTTTATGATCAATTGTGGACTAACCGATCGACGAACACACATGGATGACACTAATACTATATGCTTCTCATTTCTTGTGGACAATCCTTACCAACATGGTGTGAAAGAGTTTAACATCATCTATGAAAGATGAAATTTGACATGGATAGCAAAGAAGATAGTGCTTAAGCTTATCTCTGCTAAACACATTATACCATGCAGTCCCTTTGTTTTCAGTGTAAGCTTACTCATTTGCTTTACCTGCATAATTATACATCCTATTTAAACTGAGAGGGGTATTCTAATATAATATTGTCTAATGCATATCTAATGTTGTCATATGTTATTCATGATAATTATATTGTATAGTGACAGACAGACCTTAGTGACATTTTGACTAAGGCCATCCAAACATAATTTTTGTTTTACAAGATTTTCTTTCCTTTATATTGCCTTCACAAAATTCAATTTTAAATGGATTTGTTCACCATTTAGGGGCGTTCATTTGAGTCTTGAATACCATGTAAAGTCTTCAGAAGCACTAGAAATGTACATAAATAACATAGTTCCTTCAAATATAAGGCAGCGTTCAAAGAACAATCAACGGGTCTTTATAGCTTTCGAACACAGATAATTCTCGACACATTTGAAGGTTCAAATTCCTACGGTGATTTGTGAACACTATTACTATTTGGCTTAGCTAAATTTTCCCATATTCTGAGACTAAGTTACAATTTGTCAAAATATGGCGAACCTGTACCTATATAAAAATTATAAAATAAATGAAACTGGTACCAAAAAAAAAAAAGATTGTAGACATTCACAAATGATTTTTGACAATAATTTTATACAGAAGATGTCAATAGAGATGGATATGTTATGTATAAAAGGCAAGAGCTAAAAAAAATACCCTGAATACCAAACCATGCCACACTATACAAAGCACATCAACACATATTCAAGAAAGAAATAAGAACATAGAAGTTCATCATGCATTCAATGAGATTTACGGGATATAAGGATTGTAAAGAGGTTTTTCTAAAAAAATATTATTGGAACAAATTTCCTGCAATTCCACTAAAAGTTGTTCCCGATGTTTGACAGAATATTGGAATGGTCGAAATTGATGCTATCTGCATCCTTGCAATCCCTTTAAAGATCAGCAGACATGTGAATAAGCTTATTAAAGACACTACTTTCCAACCATAGTGTCTACTTATCATTTCAGAATTATTTTTAAATTTGAAATAAAAATCTTTCAAAGTTTCATATGAATGCACTAGTCAATAAACAGATCAACTAAGAATATCTATGATGCTGAAATAGGCCGTGATTTTGAAGCTGATATTTCAGTAGACTGTGTTCAGAAAGTTGAGGTATGATTTGGCAGAAAAAGGCTTACCTGATTCTGTTGTTACTGATTTAAAGAACTTTGTTATGTTTTGAACCCTGAAAACAATAATGGACATAAGATTAATTTAACAGCTTTATGACAACAATATAGTGTGAATGTTATGAGTTTTTAGGCACATTTCATGAACATTGAGCACAATCATGTCATGAAGCCTGCATGTGACATGATCTGAAAATTAAGCACATACCATGGAAGTTGAGCACATGTCATGAACATTTATTAGCCTGCATGTAACATGCTTTTAAAATTGAGCACATGCCATGGAAATTAAGCAAGTTATGAATATTCAGAAACCTGCATGTTATCATGTTCTGAAAATTGAACACGTCATGAACATTTAGTAGCCTGCATGCAACATTGTCACCGAAAGTGCAGCTGCAGTGTGGAGTAAGTATGTTCTAGAGTAATAAATATATAAACTATATGTATTTAACTAGCATCTTATTGCATAATTCTGAATACTTGTCCCTTGTCTATAATTCCTTAATCACATTAAATAAAAAAAAACCACACATTGAACAAATCATCATCAAATTCAAACTTTCGACAATGAAATGATCATCATGACTATGTATCAACACAATTGGATTATAACCCCTGTGGAATCAAGAAGCCTAATAACTTTGATCTCTTAATTTGACGATCATCAATCTAAATGCCTGTGCATGCTGAGATTCATCAAAATCTTTGATAAAAACAGTTGTCTTCAGAGTGTCCACAAGCCAAATTTTATTGATGCTTTTTTACTAGGTCAAGGGAAATAACTCAAAAACCAAAAAGAATGTTAATTGTAAACCACCAATGTCCGGTAAAACTGTACTTCTAAAACATATCAAATCAAAATCTAAATGTATTTAGTGAGGGCAATAACTAAAAATTTGTTCTGTTCAATTATTAACAAAATGAAGTACTAAGCCTAATGAAATATAAATAGATAAGATGATAGATAGGCTTGGTGATTCCCTCTCTTCTGGGCACAAGCACTTGGGTAGGCCTGTATTTCAGATTCTCCCAGAGTGAAAATCAAAATAATCATGCGATACAAAATTGGCATAAATATTTCAAAACAAAACTTCATTTTCATAGTTCAAGAGATCGCTGGCTTGCTTTATGTTCGATTGCATTGTTTGTACGAGGAAAAATAAAATAAGTGTCTGAAAGTGAAAGTGGATTATGTCTGTGGATTCCCACCACAAATTGCAGTTGGTAACGTAGAGAGTGACCCTTTATCAAAAAGGATATATTGTTAAAGACAAAACGGGTTATTCAAGCATTTGAACTCATTAGTTACCCTTGCAGAGGCGGTATTTTTCGTTTGCTCATGATTCTTAGTGCATATTTTAATTTTAAGAAGTTCACGGCGCCATATTTGAAATAGAGTTACTTCCCTTGTACAATAGGATTCAGACCACTACTAAGTTTCCCTTCAAATGTGTAGAAATCTCTACATAAAACTATAATTTACATTACATTTCTATGGTATATAACATTTTTATACTCCTATATTTAAAGTTGATTATTGTGAAATAGATTATTGAAACAAAGAGAAGTTTCCCTATTCTGAAATTTGATGTGAGCCATTTTCAGGAATAGATTTTCGCGGGTTGATTTGTGGTTTGAATATATGAAAATATGTCAAAATATTTCAAACGAGGAATTTCACTTTCTATTTCTTAATGTCTTTTCTTTATATGGCACAGCCTCAACAAAAGACGACATGGTGCAGAAAAGTAGGACGTAAAACTCCATTCATTTCATTTCTCACCAAAAGATGAAGAGTCGCCATTTTCACTTTCAAACGCGGATAATGCTGGAAACATAAATGCATTTTGAACCGGGCTGAGCATACACATTCGCGGCAAATCGACCTGATATGAAATCTGAATTATTTCTAACTTAAATATTGTTAAAATAACTTTAAAAAAATTATGACAAATGCACATAAAAATTCTTTCAATTTCTCAAACACCTATATGTCTAACTCTCTTAGTCTTTGTACTGTGGCCCATTTAAAAAAAAAAATTTTTATGGAAGCTGAAAATTACCATAGTAAAACACGTCTGTAATAATTATGACAATGTATTAATCATGGGAGATTTTAACTATAAAGAAATAGACTGGGATACAGAGACAACGGACCAGAAACTCGAGTCATCCACCAGTCAGTTTTTAAAATGTATCCAAGATAATTTCCTTATCCAGCACATAACCAAACCAATACCATTCAGGCATGGTAACACACCATCTGTATTGGACTTAATTTTTACTAAAGATGAATGCATGATGACAGATCTGACAACGTTACCACCAATTGGGAAGAGCGATCATGTTGTGCTATTTATTACAGCAAACATCAAGTCACCCGAAAACAAATCATCCTGTCCACGCTATAGATACTACAAAGGCAACTACGAAGTAATGAGAAAGAACATATCTACAGTAAATTGGGAAGATAAATTAGCTGACCTTGACACAGAAAATACTTGGTTAACAATAAAGAATATCCTTGAGGCAAACATAGAAAAGTTCATTCCCCTAACAAACCCAGACAAAAAAGAAGAAGCAAGAAACTATGTATGGTTCACCCCCGAAGTAACTTTAGCTTTAAAGAAGAAAGACATGGTACAGCTACTGCCGAAACAAAACAGACTATAATTACGAAGCGTATAGAGTCTCCAGAAACATGGCTACTAAAACACAGCGTACAGCCCAAAAACACTATGAAACTGGTATAGCATTAGGAATTAAAGACAACCCCAAAGACTTCTGGAAATTCATTCACTCTAAGACAATGATCAGCAACCAGTAACCAAACTAGAAGAGATTATTATAACAGCCAGGGGATTTAGACCACTCAAAGTCACCCGGTCCAGATGGTTTCCATCCAAAGGTATTGACTTGCCCCTATCGATACTTTCAAAAAATCTCTGAATGAAGGAATAGTACCAACTAACTGGAAGGAAGCTAACGTCATTCCAATCTACAAAAAGAGATCCAAATCCAAATCAAACAATTACAGGCCTCCCTAGTATATTGGTCAAGTCAATGGAATCGCTAATAAGAAATGGGATGATGAAGACAATTCGCTTCTAACTTCTAATCACTATGGATTCAGATATGGTCGTTCAACCACCACTCAACTTCTGGAAGTACTGGACTACCTAACAGAAAATATAGATTCTGCCATACCAACAGATGCAATTTACTTGGACTTTCAGAAGAAGTCACGCTGAACCAAATCACATCACCATGGGTGGATGTTAATAGTGGAGTCCCTCAGGGTAGTGTCCTAGGCCCAATACTTTTCGTGATATATATAAAAAACGATATACCATCAATTGTTCAATCAGTCATTAAGTTATTTGCAGACGACACAAAGATTATGGGACCTACTGGACAGCAGTCTGATATCACCAATCTCCAAGCAGATTTGGACAACCTAGTAGACTGGTCAAATAAATGGATGATGTCGTTCAACATTGAAAAATGCAAGTCACTCCACTTTGGATTCATCAACCCGAAACACCATTATTACATAGGAGACCCAAACAGACCCCTTAACCAAGATTTCCAAGAAAAGGACCTCAGTGTAGTTTTTCAAGATAACCCCAAATTCACAACACATATTGCAGACACTATCAAAAAGGCAAACAGACTTTTAGGAATGATAAAAAGAACATTTACCAATCTTGACAAAGAAATGTTCCTGTCACTGTACAAAACTCTAATCAGACCACATATAGAGTATGCAGTAACAGTCTGGTACCCAATATTGAAGAAGGGTGTAATAGGCATCGAAAACAACAGATTGGATGTCAGAAAAAACTGTTTTTGTCACAGCATAGTAAACACTTGGAATTCTTTACCAAATTCTGTCGTGGAATCTACAATCCTGAACCAGTTCAAATCCAACCTTAACACTGCATGGAAAGATGACCAGTTGAAATTCTGTCCAAGCTCCATGCTATAACAACAAGGACTTTATTATTAATAAAGCAGCCAATAACAACTCTACCATTTTTAGTCATAATTATTGCGCACCCTAATCAACCAAATAACAAGTCACCTTTAAGGTGGTCTAGAAGCAGTTAATTAGCATTAGAAAGACATAAAATGAGACTCAATTCTGTCAAGGGCCGTGCACAAATTTGGGAATGACAACGAATGAATAATTCGAAACAATTTTGTATTTCGTGTAGGGTCATTTTACTAATTTTGACAATCAAATGATATGATTTAATTATTAAGTAGTTTATTATTACCACCAACAGGGGGAAATTGATTGACAGGGGGAAATCTATACTGAAAACGGGGGTAACCCATAATTTAGAAAAGGGGCACAGAGCCCTCAATTGAAGTCTGGGCCTAAAATGTCGGTCTTTTGCTTTGAAAAGATAATACAGTAATACTCAAATCTTTATTTTCCACTTTGTTCCAATTTCGCTAACATTGCAACCAGTG
The DNA here is from genome assembly GCF_000327385.1 of Lottia gigantea. Classification (NCBI taxonomy): domain Eukaryota; kingdom Metazoa; phylum Mollusca; class Gastropoda; family Lottiidae; genus Lottia; species Lottia gigantea. The sequence continues at coordinate 442,117 of NW_008711185.1, read as the reverse complement.
TCTAAACTACCACAGAGACTTCCCTTAGCATTTAGTTAAGCCAACTGACTATGGCTGCATGGAAACCTAACGGCTTAACACCGAGCCTGTAGTAAGAAGCATCTTGTTGAATGGCAAGCTACACAATTACCATAGCCGTGGAGTAGGGGAGGGGGGAGGGGGGGAGAGAGGATGGGGAAGGAATCCTGATAATGGGAACTGATATAGAACCGCTTAGAATTTCTAATATTGCTCTCAATTCCATGGGTTATTTGTCAGTGACCACTCATAATTAAATCACATCAATTGATTTTGCAGTGTTATTATAACTTAAAATTTGACGTTACCCTTTGATCTCGATGTACCATAATCCAACATTTAGTTCACTAACATAACTTTACACAATAAGCATAAATATTATAAATGTGTTCTAAAATATTTGAGTCATCCTGCCCCTTATTTGTACCACTCATCTCGATCATAATTGCAAAATTTCGTGCAAACAAACCCACATTTATGTAGTCACAAAGTCAAAGCTTTTCAGTAAATTTTCGAATTATCTTCTTTGAGGTTAGCCTGATTTAGGCCTAAAACTTGAATAATGGTGAATTATATTGTAACAGTAACGCTCTATCCCTTTAAATTTCGGGGTAATATTTGGCGCGAATCTAGCAATCATGATATTTGTTCTGTCAAGAATTAAAGGTCCCCTTCCGTGTGATTTACTTCACAAACATATGCAATTTTTTCCCTCAGTAACTTAACGAAATATACTTTATTCGTTGATCCAAAGATTTTGAACAGGTTTTAAACTTTTCAAAGGATTTTTAAGTCCAGTACTTCTATTCAAAATTCTTTCAACCAGCCATTCTGAAATATTGGTGGATATTTTCCTTTAACAATTTATCAACTTTCACCAAATTGACGAGGAGGTGACAGTTTAAAACCATCAGAAATTCAAAACAATCTTTTGGCGGGAAGAGTTGACACGAGGAGCACGTGGATGCAGAATTTTGGCTGCTGATTGGCTGAAATTCAAATTGTCAGTCAAAAAGTGGGAGGAATTTAACGTAAAATCATCCTTTGCATATCCAGGGTTGCGCACTTCTGAGCGGGATTTCGGTCTTATCAGTCGTGACTTATGACATATTCTGTATTGGATTCTGGATGGTTTTGAATTATTTCGATATATTCAGTGCGAAATCTTTGACTATTATCTGTGGATTGGGATTTATTTGATACTATCTGTATTATACTGGATGGTTTTAGATTATTTTGTGAATTTTCTGTAAAATAATGGATTCAACGATGACACTTTTGGAAGGAGTGACAAGTATTGGACACTATTCACAAGAAGGTAAGCCATTTTCTTCATTCAAAGTTTGATTGGAAACTTGTAAGGAATATAAACTGGTTTTTTTAAAAATAGGGACACCGATAGCATCGGTGGTTATAATACTCGGGGTTTAAATATTATCGGTTAGTTTAGACTTTTCTCAATCTAGATTCTTACGCGCGTGACCTTGAAAATTTAGACTCAATGTCACGAGAATAAATATGACAAATATAAGTTATTTCATGACTTAAAAATAACATGGAAGATATCAGGAGTATCATCATGGCCAACTTTTGTTGGTATTTATATCTTGCAGTGGTATTTAAATTACAATTCAAGAATCATTTAGTTTAATGATACTCTTCAGACCCTTTACATACCGTACTTCATACGTTAAAAAGTGCTATACAAAATTTTAAACTGCTGTGCAATTTAGGCCCATAGAGCAAAAGACTTATGCAAATAAGAAAAAAGTAATTTGTACCCTTCAGAGATGAGGGTAGTCTGGTTTAGGATTAGGGTGTGAGGTATTAAAGAGTGGGTGGCCTATATTTGTTGTTTTAGAATACGGTATTAAGGTAGGGATGAGGATAGACAGGTTTACATTTAGGGGGTGGGGTATTAAGGGATAGTGCCCTATAATTGTTAGTTTATAATAAGAAATTAAGGTAGAGATGAGGGTAGACAGGTTTAGGAATAGGGGGGTGGGGGTATTAAAGGGATGGTGTCCTATAATTGTTTGTTTAAAACAAGTTCTGAAGGTAGGGGTGAGGGTAGACAGGTTTTGAATTAGGAGGTGGGGATGGTTATTAGGTCATATTATGCAAGCTTCCTATTGTGAGAATTCTGATTTTTGTCTTGTGATTTATGAGAAAAGTATGGCAGCCCTTTAATACTTAGTAGAATTTTCTTTTTGAAACAATTCACAACACAATGTTATTTGTATTCTAAAAATTATTATTCTTTTTACAGTGACAGCAGTTCCGAGAAGTTATTAGTATGCAAAGTTTTAAATCGCTTTTGACAAATAGATCTTTTTTTTTTATATATGGTGAGTTTTTTTTATAATCGACTTTCTGGTTTTTCTGAAAACTACTTGAATTATTTCTCAGGTATTCCAACTGTTAGGCCTAGGTTTAAGCAAGGGGGAATCTTGTGAATTTTTGTGGTCTGGTGCCAGTGAAAAAAAAACTTTTGACGTGATTCAAATGCAGATGTTAATGTTAAGTGTTTTTTTTTTTTGCAGGTGAATCCACTAACCCTGATTTAACAAACTTCATCTATATTTGGTGATTGTGTTTAGAATGAATGACCATCCAGAGTTGTCATAATTTATGCTAAACAATCCAAAGTACTTTTAAAAATGGTAAGACACTACATCTACTAGTCCATTTAAAAAAAATAGATACCCTGCAATTCCTGACATACAAGGAAATCTTATATGGTACACAATATTTGATACATACATTACTTACTGTGTATTAGTGGGTTGAATACTAAATGGCCCAGAACAGGACATGACTAACAAATTTATCAGATCATGTATGATAAGTGGAGTCACTTGCATAAAATAATAGGAAACATCCCTGTTTTTGCTATTTAATTTGAATAAATGATTTATTACAGGTATGAAATCTTCTCATCAGTTAGAAACGTGTAGGTCTATAGATATCAAATTATGTTCCAGTGAGCTGTTAAATGGTGAGTCTTCTTTATCAGTCAACAAACTACCTTGCCCTCAAGATTGATAAGTGACCCTTTCTTCATTCGTGCCACCTTAAGGGATGTCCCCTGTGCCACAGGTTGTGCTTGCTTATTGAGGAAATTAACAATGAGGAAGCTAATGCTTCAATCGTCAAAAATTGCCCACATTGTACACGGCATACTGTCTTCTTTAACCCAATCTGGTACAGAAAAGCACGACTTAAAACCCCATTTCATATTATATCTATATACATACTGCAGTTCTATAATTGTTTGGTCTTTATGTCCCCTTTTTTTTAATTTAGTAAATTTTACATTTATTTTCTATTTCAGATATTGAATGTTGTCAGTTTAATTATTGAAATACAACATGTGTTTCAACTTCTTGATAATTGGTGAGTTTCTCTTAATTAAGTTGATATTTTTGTAAAATATTCCATTTGGAACAGACTCGTTGACAGTAACACCAATATTTTTACTTGTAAACACTAATTTTGTAGAGCTGAGTTCTTTATTCGGAATAGTGATAGGAATAGTTGATATTGATCTCTATCAGCTGGTTTATTTGTGTGTATGATATTGCCTCAAGATCACTTATTTTCACTTATTATTGTAGGTAGATCAATTCATGGCCTACTTAGAGCAACCAGAAAACACAGGCAGAGCTTTAAAAGTTATGTAAGTTATATTTTATTCTCGTGCATCATCCCATGTAGCAGGTAACTTCCTTCCCCCTTCATACACACTCTCTATAATTTAAAGGGATACATGGTAGTAAGACTGCAAGTAACTACAAGATATTTATACATGTAGAAGGCTCAATCTGTGCTGGATGTTTTGCGAAATTATCCCTTTACACATGCTTTACAAGAATATTCTAGTATTGAACCACAGAATGATTCTCACAGTACATCTTGTTTCTCTCCTTATATGTAGCTCCTTATATTTGCCCCTGTCAAAGTGCATCATAGAAACTGTCCGTCTGGGTGTATTTTATTGCACTCTGGTCGTTTTGACCAATTAAGATACTGGATCAGTCATCTGTTCTGGAACCTCTATGTCTAATGAATTGTGCCAATGTTTTTTTTCATCGAAACTTGACCAAGGGAGTTGGTGTCATTTTCTCTTCTGCTCAAATACCTGGTAAACTTGACTAGTAATCACCAAAACATAATGTAGTCGTATTTTGTCGTTGCCTGATGGTCCATCAACAATTTGCTTGTGAATACAATAGAGGCTACAGTATTTGATTTTAATGAAATTTGGTGTGAGCATTTATATTGATGAGATCTTGGTCAAGTTTGAATTTGAAGATTTTTTTCAATCAGCCCTTGACTTGCGAAATTTGTTTGTAAAAATAAGAGAGACTACAGTTTTGATCAGATTTTAATGAAATTTGTTGTGATATATATTAATGAGGTCTTGTTCAAGTTTGAATTTGACTATTTTGAGTTATTGCCCTTGACTTTGGAAAATGTGTCGAAATTCGTTTGTGAACATGATAGAGACTACAGTTTTTAATTTAATTTGGTGTAATCATTTATATTGATAAGATCTTGGTCTGGTTTGAATTTGACAATTTTTCGATGTTATTGCTATTGACTTGGGCAAACGTTTGGAAATTTGTTTGTAAACATAAGAGAGACTACAGTTTTCCACTGATTTTAATGAAATTTGGTGAGATCATTTATATTGATGAGATTTCGGTTAAGTAAGAATTTTCAATGAACTGTTTTTGACCTAGGAAAACTTGTCAAAATTTGTTTGTGAACACAATAGAGATTACAGTTTTAATCTGATTTGAATGAAATTTGGTGTTTTTATCTGTTGGGATCATTTATATTGATGAGTTCTTGAAAAGTTGGAATCTTACGAATGGTTTTTGAGTTATTGCCCTTAATTGAAGAGAAATTTGTTTGTGAACACAATAGAGACTACGGTTTTTGTCTGATTTGAATGGAATTTAGTGTGATCATTTATATTGATGAGATCTTGGACAAGTTGAAATAGGACGATCTTTCGATGATTAGCTTTAGTGTTATTAAACTTGACTTGGGAAAAATGTATCAGAAAAATGACTACAGTTTTTATCTGTTGGGATCATTTATATTGATGAGGTCTTGACAAGTTGGAATCTTGCGAATGGTTTTTGAGTTATTGCCCTTAAGTGAAGAGAAATGCATCAAAATTTGTTTGTGAACACAGTAAAGACTACAGTTTTCATCGTATTCAAATGAAATTTTGTGTGATCATCTATAACAGAGATTTTTCAATAAACATAACTTGAGTTATTGCCATCAACTTGGTAAAACTGCATCAAAATTTGTTGGCTTGTGAACAAGATGGAGGTAACAGTTTATGCCAGAATTTTATCTGTTCGTTTAAATCAACAATATCTATGACAAGTTACATTTTTGGAAGGATTCGACACAGATTGGCGACCACCCTTGATATAATGAAAATTTGGGCGTATCTTGTTAGAAATATTTTCCATTTTTGACACACAAGCCAAGATTGTTGTTGTCAGAAGCAATGTTTGCTGGCTTGTTTTCTACCACATTTGTCATACTGAATTGCATCTGTTGAATTTTTAACCTTTTGCTGGGTATAAACCACATCTGTAGGAATGCCACTTTTGAAGATCATATCCAAATTTGTCACAGGCAGCCACACCCCATACGATGCATCTGTAGAAATACCATATTTTGCTTATCATAGGCACCTTTTTCGCACAGCTACATTCGATGGGGTACCATGTTTGTTGTAGATAAGTGGAAATAGAAGGACAGGGCCACTCTTTCTGGGAGTATGACACATTTTTCGACACAGCCATGCCTGATTGGCTTTTGATGGATAGTCACTTTTGTTGTGCATAAACCACAGTTGTTGAATTTTTCACATAAGTGTTAATTTTAGGAAATCTCCCTTTCACAGTAGGGATAAATTGGGTATTGCCATTTGCTAAATTGGATGGTCGGTCAGTGTGACACTCTGGAAGTGGTCATGCAGTAGGTGAGGGGACCACTTTGCTGCATGATCCTCGAAGGTGGTGTCATGTGTCCCACGGCAAATATTAGAAATGGAATATATCTGACATTATTCATTTTGTCAATACCTTGAGAGGGTTCAAATTTGATGACAACATGACACGGTTGCTAAATTCGGGACAACATCTGTAGGCCATATTATGCTGCATCTGTAGAAATGCCATATTTTGCTAATCGTAGGCACATTTGTCGCACAGCTATATTCGATGGGGTACCATGTTTGTTGGACATAAGTGGAAATAGAAGGACAGGGCCACTCTTTCTGGGAGTATGACACATTTTTCGATACAGCCATGCCTGATTGGCATTTGATGGATCGTCACTTTTGTTGTGCATAAACCACAGTTGTTGAATTTTTCACATAAGTGATAATTTTAGAAAATCCCCCTTTCACAGTAGGGATAAATTGGGTATTGCCATTTGCTAAATTGGATGGTCGGTCAGTGTGACACTCTGGAAGTGGTCATGCAGTAGGTGAGGGGACCACTTTGCTGCATGATCCTCGAAGGTGGTGTCATGTGTCCTACGGCAAATATTAGAAATGGAATATATCTGACATTATTCATTTTGTCAATACCTTGAGAGGGTTCAAATTTGATGACAACATGACACGGTTGCTGAATTCGGGACAACATCTGTAGGCCATATAATGCTGCATCTGTTGAAATGCCATATTTTGCTAATCATAGGCACATTTGTCGCACAGCTACATTCGATGGGGTACCATGTTTGTTGAACATAAGTGGAAATAGAAGGACAGGGCCACTCTTTCTGGGAGTATGACACATTTTTCGATACAGCCATGCCTGATTGGCTTTTGATGGATAGTCACTTTTGTTGTGCATAAACCACAGTTGTTGAATTTTTCACATAAGTGTTAATTTTAGAAAATCTCCCTTTCACAGTAGGGATAAATTGGGTATTGCCATTTGCTAAATTGGATGGTCGGTCAGTGTGACACTCTGGAAGTGGTCATGCAGTAGGTGAGGGGACCACTTTGCTGCATGATCCTCGAAGGTGGTGTCATGTGTCCTACGGCAAATATTAGAAATGGAATATATCTGACATTATTCATTTTGTCAATACCTTGAGAGGGTTCAAATTTGATGACAACATGACACGGTTGCTGAATTCGGGACAACATCTGTAGGCCATATAATGCTGCATCTGTTGAAATACCTTATTTTGCTAATCATAGGCACATTTGTCGCACAGCTACATTCGATGGGGTACCATGTTTGTTGGACATAAGTGGAAATAGAAGGACAGGGCCACTCTTTCTGGGAGTATGACACATTTTTCGATACAGCCATGCCTGATTGGCTTTTGATGGATCGTCACTTTTGTTGTGCATAAACCACAGTTGTTGAATTTTTCACATAAGTGTTAATTTTAGAAAATCCCCCTTTCACAGTAGGGATAAATTGGGTATTGCCATTTGCTAAATTGGATGGTCGGTCAGTGTGACACTCTGGAAGTGGTCATGCAGTAGGTGAGGGGACCACTTTGCTGCATGATCCTCGAAGGTGGTGTCATGTGTCCTACGGCAAATATTAGAAATGGAATATATCTGACATTATTCATTTTGTCAATACCTTGAGAGGGTTCAAATTTGATGACAACATGACACGGTTGCTGAATTCGGGACAACATCTGTAGGCCATAGTATGCTGCATCTGTAGAAATGCCATATTTTGCTAATCGTAGGCACATTTGTCGCACAGCTACATTCGATGGGGTACCATGTTTGTTGGACATAAGTGGAAATAGAAGGACAGGGCCACTCTTTCTGGGAGTATGACACGTTTTTTCGATACAGCCATGCCTGATTGGCTTTTGATGGATAGTCACTTTTGTTGTGCATAAACCACAGTTGTTGAATTTTTCACATAAGTGTTAATTT
>NW_008711185.1:330026-430717 GCF_000327385.1 Lottia gigantea | reverse complement strand
TAAGTGTTAATTTTAGGAAATCTCCCTTTCACAGTAGGGATAAATTGGGTATTGCCATTTGCTAAATTGGATTGTTGGTCAGTGTGACACTCTGGAAGTGGTCATGCAGTAGGTGAGGGGACCACTTTGCTGCATGATCCTCGAAGGTGGTGTCATGTGTCCTACGGCAAATATTAGAAATGGAATATATCTGACATTATTCATTTTGTCAATACCTTGAGAGGGTTCAAATTTGATGACAACATGACACGGTTGCTGAATTCGGGACAACATCTGTAGGCCATATTATGCTGCATCTGTAGAAATGCCATATTTTGCTAATCGTAGGCACATTTGTCGCACAGCTACATTCGATGGGGTACCATGTTTGTTGGACATAAGTGGAAATAGAAGGACAGGTCCATTCTTTCTGGGAGTATGTCACATTTTTCGGACAGAGTCATGCCTGATTGGAATTTTGTGGAGTATCATTTATGTACCAAATCTTTAGAAATGACTCATTATAATAACATTTTTTTTTTTTTACTTTAAATGGAGAAACAAAGTAATGCCTTTTTGTAAATTGTAAATAAAGTAAAGAAATTTAGGTCGTGTGTATGGTTGTAAGTTTATTTTATCTGTGTTTATCAGGCCACTAATCTCTAATATTCTTTTAACTAATTTTATCAGTTTCATTTTCTTTCAGGAATTATATTGTGATGACATTTGTATCTGAAATTGATGGTCTACTTTAGCTTTCTGCTATTTCAAGTAGCCTACTAGGTATTTTTCAACATGTTGACATATCTTTTTTGATTGGCCACAATTTGATACAAATGTTAGTCCCAATATGGTCTTTGCGCGGTTTCTAGAGGTACCAGATTACCAGTATGATGGTGCAATGGATGAGAGATGGTGGAGCAAAGACCGCTTTGACTATTTTGTGGCAGGTTATTTATACTTCCTACCCAATTTCGTCATGGTGGTTTATGCTTTTTTCACAACGTTGTCTGCAGTTTTTAAAGTAGTAAAATGACCGACTGAGTTCAAATTGTGTTTTGGGAAGGTTCTGATAATCTTCTTTCAATATGGTTTATGTTTTTGGATGATCTTCACCAGTTCTTATAGGCTGCATTCATTTCAAAAGGCATGGTTCAACTGGTTAAAAGCGTTTAGATTGCAAGCAGAGTCTTATCCTATGCAGGTTGGATACTTTCACGACCGATTTGACTGTTTTGTGGTATACTTTTGTAATAATCTTATGCCCAATTTAGTCAAAGAGGTTACTCTATTATTTCTACTAGTTATTCAAAAGCTATAGACAGAGAGCAGTGGTGATAAGTTTTTTTGGCAACAGGATTGAAATATTCATCTATTTAGCAGTATAATTCACAAATTTCGAGTGTTTAGAGCTGGGAAGTTGTTGCTATTGTAAAGTTGTAAATTGATAAAATCTTGTCTAAAATGAAAACAGGCAAATGATCTGTATGCTATAATTCTGTATAGAACTTTCTTACTTCTAAAACTTAAGTTGACCAAACGACCAAAGAAAACTGAAACGACAAGGAAACTAGCAAAGAAAATGTGAAACGACTTGGAGCCAAGCCGAAAAAAATGACCAGGAAACAACCTCAAACCATTTTGTAATGAATTCAAAGCATGCTAATCAGGCCAAATATGTTTCAAAATTATACATAGTAATCATCAAACACAGTTTTAGTGGAATTTCAGACGTCTGATTGAATGTTAAAACTTTGAAGATATAATGTTACAATTTGTCTATTACACAGTATTGCGATAGCATACTGTTGCCCTTGTGTTATGATACATGTCTTAAAGTGGAATGATTGCCAAGCAGTGTAATATAATTGAGCACTAAATCACATTCTAAGGAGAGTTAGAGCCTGCACATCTAAGGTCCATCTACACAGTAAAACAGGTTGTATACAACTTTTGTAATATATTCATTGTCAGTTTACACAGTATATAAAGTTGCATGAATCACTCCCAATTTGTTAACATAAATTCCCGCCAAAATTGAGAATGACCTTTTAAGATTTAAACTTGTGCTCCCATTCGTCAAATATAAAAGTTGGATACAGCTTGCTGTACAGAATAAAACATGTGAAATATACTACTCCTGTAAGCTGTATTAATACAGTGTTACAGCCCTCTTTACACGGCAAATTTTGCCTTACAAACCATGGTTGATACAACTTTCTTTACCGTGTAAATGGGCTTTAAATATGTTAACCCCTATTGGCCGGTACAGACAACACAGACACAAGGGTCACACTTGTCTATATGTTTTCATAATAATAATTTTTATTAGAATCATAGTTTCTTTGTCCAATATGACAATTTCACCTTAACATGTGTTTTAGGTAATGCTGCACATCAAGTTTTATGACCCTCGTTTAAGATCCTCAAAATCATGATGCATGGAAGTAAAGGTGGGTTTATTTGAATCATATGTCACCCTCTAGTAGTTTTGAATACTCAGTGCTATTGAAAGAGAGCAGACTAAAGCCACTGTCCTGACAAAATTTCCCTCATTGTACCCTGCATGGCGTTGCCCATCTTCAGTAGCCCAGATGCAGAAAAGTAGGATGTAAAACCCCATTCATTTAGTAAAATTGTGCTAATCACTGAATTATTTACATACCTCAAACTACAAACAATCAGTAAGACTATGATTGTAAGGCTAAAAACATTGGTTGAAAAAACGCTCATATTAAAAGGTAAAATTGTTCCACTACTGTTCCTTCTGACTTGTATCCAGCATTATTTTTTTGATTATTATGTTTGTATCATGATTCTATTCATTCTAGTCAAGTAGAATAGACTTCACAATTATTTATGTTTAAGTTAAAACAAAATGTATGAACTGGCAATTAATGCTCCAAAGAGCACTCATGTGAGTTACAAGATGCCTAGAGCAATTGACAGTGTTTCGCTTACCTGATTAACATGATTGGGGACTGGGGTATTAAGCAATCAATCACTTCGGTAGATTGATTCACCTAGTATAAAAAGGTCCCGCCTCTTGGCTTGTCTTGTGTGCAAACATATAAATAAAGAACAAAGCAGGTGTGTCTAGTTTACACTCATGCAAGTTCACGATTTGTTTCCTCAATAAACTACTCTAAGATGTATTATACATGTATATATATAAACTGAATTAATTTTACAGGTGCTGAGATCCATAATGTCCCGACGAAAGGATCAAAATCAACAAAAGAAGGAGAAAGTTTTTACTTAATCTGGACATGTTACTGGAGTTGAATACCAGTTCAAATATAGGCTATCTTACTGCTATGTAAAGGCTATTGTTGCTCGACAAAAGGCAGAGACACAAGCACCATATAGTGTATGGATAGTCCTCCAGAAGAGAACGGGAAAAGTGGGTATTGCAAACATTGCGTTGCCTTGTTGCACTTTATTGTTAGGCAAATAGAGTCGGGATGCAACAAAGCATGTACATCCCAAGCAAACCACATGTTCAAGGGAAAAGGGTTACACAACCGGACTTTGTAAGAAATCTTGTTGTGAAAAAGGTTAGGCTACAGGTAGATTTGATACTACTCAAGAAGATTTTCAAACTCGTGGAAAAAAGTCTCGATTGACATTTGAACCCAGAGCATTCTGCTAGCTACCGCAATGAAAAAACAATATCAGATTTGACTGAAATAGGCTAAGAGAGATAACAAATGGAAATTGTGGTGTACTTTTATATTCTCCAAGAAGCAGTGTTGAGCAAAATGCGGTTAATCCTGATATTGAAAATATTCACATCTATTGTATATTCAATAGATGAATTTATTGCTGAGAGATACCTTGCTTTATTTACTTCAAAAAACATACTCATCATTAACTAGATTATATTACATTCCAACACAGCTACTTTAAGCAAATCATAATACAATACATCATCACTTTAAATAGATTAGATTAGAAAAGACTAGATTATCCAGATTAAAGATGCACAGTCCTAGTCAGTTAGTTTCTCCTTTTAAGCCTAGTTAAATCTCTAACAGGGGGCAGCTTAGAGCCTATAACTTCCTCTTTGATAAATCAGCCATCAGAGAGGTTGGTTAGATTTCTTGTTGCAAAGAAATTTGAAAAATTCAACACTTTAATTGTCAATCCAACCAAAATAAATCCCACCCACCCTACCCCGAGTTTGGTTATGAATAGTTTTCTGTTTTTCTTTCAATATTTTTTCAGGTTAAATGTTGGACGAGTTAAACATTGGTGTTAAGTTATAATTGGTTATTCTCTATATGTGCTACATATAATTACAGTCAACTATAAAAGCGGCACAGCTGATCTAAGAAGTCTGATGTGGCATTTAGAACAACACTTCTAATCTCAGTTGATTATAAAATCGGATTTGGAGTGCTGCTGGAGCTCAGGCCCAAGTCCAATGCTTGTTGACCCCTGCACACTTAGGGTCAAGCATGTATATATGTTTATGGTTTTAAATATTTGGATGGTTTATGGTTTTAAAATATTTGGATGATTTAAAAATATTTGGATGGTTTTATGGTTTTAAAAAATATTTGGATGGTTTCATGGTTTTAAATTAAAATATGGATTCAGTAAAAGAACTGACTTTAATACTATATTATGATCAATCAATAAAATTTTGGTGTATATCATTATCTATATTATATTGGTAACTGGTTGGCTTGCCATTTTTCATGTCGGCAGCCAAAATCAAAAATGAATTTTATATATATATTTTTAATCAGCTGTGCCATATCACTGCCAATAAAGTTTACCTAGACATCTGTATTTTAGTCTTATCTTTTCTGCAATAATTACATAGAAGAGGAAAAACATTAATGCAAGTGATTTTGTGAAAGAACTCATGTTAAAACTAAATATCCAACAACAGAACAAAGTATTGACTATGCTGTACGTGTCAAACCTGTACACAGGCTAAATCAAAAATATGGTTTGATAACCGAATTGGACGCATCACTGCATCAGTAGCACATTAGTGTTACAGAAAAGTAAATGAAAATAAACAAGTTTCAGACAAGAATAATTCTATAGTAGCAAAAATTTTCAATTACAAAGGTGCACCAGCCAATTTTAAAACCTTGAAGTGGGGAATATGAAAAAAATATTAACGAGTAAACACCAAAATTTAAAGGTTCAAAGCACAGGACTTCATATTTGACTAAGCTGAACTTAGCAAACACATTCAACTGGCATACAGATTCGCGGCAAATCGACCTGATATGAAATCTGAATTATTTCTAACTTAAATATTGTAAAAATAAATTAACAATTTTTATGACAAATACAAATAAGAATCATTTCAATTTCGCAAACTCCTATATGTCTAACTCTCTTAGTCTTTGTACTGTGGCCCATTTAATACTTAATTTTTCCTTTATGGAAGCTGATACTTTGGTAAGTTTCAACTTACTCAAATATGTATTAAATGGGCCACAGTACCAAGACTAAGAGAGTTAGACATATAGGTGTTTGTGCAATTGAAAGAATTCTTATTTGTATTTGTCATAAAAATTGTTAAGTTATTTTTACAATATTTAAGTTAGAAATAATTCAGATTTCATATCGGGTCGATTTGCCACGAATTATGTGTATGCTGAGACGATTCCGAATCTGTATGCTAGTTGAATGTGTATGCTAAGTTCAGCCCGGTTGCATTTGAAGGCTCAAATATCGACGGTGTTTGAATATTTTTTGTTTTCCTTTAAAATGTTACAACAGTAGATGAAACTTTTTAAAATTAAGGAAACTATTCCATTGTTATATTATCTTAATTATAATTAAAATGCGTAGATTTTCAAAAATTAAGAAAATGTTATCGAATGCAGGCCACAAAATTTGGCCAAAAAATGATCGAATGGTGTAGGCCTAACGTCACTGGAAATAAGAGACTAAAGAGTAGGGAATTCCAAGATGGTGGTCGCTGGATCCAAGCATCACCATTGGCTGATTGAGTTATGAGCTATCCGGTATAAGTTATTTATAGATCAGAGTCCACAACTCCACGACGGGCACCTGCTAAAGACAAAACAACAAGTGGCCAGATCAACAGCAAGAATTAGTTGTTTTTATGTGACTGAGCATTTACAATACAAAATGAGTGGTGCATCTAATGGAAGCATAGTTGTTGTAAGTCCTGATCATTTTTGACACCATTTTCATTGATGTTTTACTTCAAACCTTATGTAATTTCTGTCTTCCAGGGGAAGTAATCGAAATAAATAGAAGAAATTACCGCAAATGAATATAAATTCATTAAAGGGATTTTCTAAATTTTTTATGTGTTCGGGGGACACAGATAAAGTCCATTTGCACGATTCCAATTTTGCTGTGAGATGTCTGGTTTTTGCTTTTCTACTTATTTTATTCTTCTAAAACTAAACTTTTAATGGTGTCACCTTCACTAGGCCCTTTGAGATAGCCAAGTCAATATAGGCTATGCAATATTCAAAACCCAAAAAAACCTCCAAAAATGGCAAATCATGACCTTCAAAATTTACATTCCATGAATTGTTTTTTTTTTTTTTTTTAAGAAACAATTAAAACAGATGGTAATCGTATGTGGAGGAGGTACCCTGTTATTTTTTGGTTTGTCAACATATCGAGGGGATGAGAAATTTTATACCAATATGGTGATGCCAGCTACCAGGCTTCTAGATGCTGAAACTGCTCATAATTTAGCTGTTAAAGTGTCTAAATATAACATACTACGAAAACCACCACCTGACCCACCATCTTTGGTAAGCTGTAATCTAATGGAAAGCTTTTGAGTAATTCTCGGTTTATATAATGAATATAGTGGATGTGCTGACATAATTTTAACTTCTGTGTAATCTTTCATGTTACGTTTTGTTCTTTGGAAGTAGTGGACCAACATTCAGAGATAATTTATATCTTCAATGCAAATTTGAAGTTGTTAGAAATTTATGAATTCATATCTTGATTATGTGTTGTTTTATGGAAAAATGATGGTTGTGAGTTCCACTCTCAGTTTGTGTGAGAAAGTCTTGTGACCTGATAAAGTCCTCTTGTCTCTTTATCATTTCAGCCTACCCAGCTGTCAATATTTCAATAATTTGACTGAAAAGATCATTGTCTCAAAACTAAAAGGGACAGATTTTTTTTTACCAATCGTACCTTAGTCTCAGAAACAGGAACTTAGTTAAGCTAATCAGTAATAGTGTCCACAGCTTGCCATCGAAATTTGAGCCCCCAAATCCATGTGTGTCTAGAATTATCTAGTTTGAATGTTAAAAAGGCCCTGAGAGACACTATATTGAAAGGACATCTATAGAAATAGGAAAAGAAATCCCTGCTTTGAGATATGTGATTTCTGTATATTTCAAGTACATGTACTTCTGAAGACTATTTACATATATTCAAGACTAAAATCAATCCCCAAAATGGTGGATCTGTCCCTTTAAGTTTACAACTACACTTAAGCTGAAATGTTTTTTTGGCAACTGAATCTATAGTGAAATTTTTACCCTGGTTGGTATTGAGATAAATGAAAATTCTTTATTGTTGTTTCAGGAAAGTAAATTATGGGGTAGAAAATTTAGTAATCCTGTAGGACTAGCAGCAGGATTTGATAAACAAGGTGAAGCTGTAGAGGGATTATTAAGGATGGGGTTTGGATTTGTGGAAGTTGGAAGTGTTACACCAGAACCACAGTCTGGCAACCCTAAACCTCGTGTATTTAGATTAAAAGAAGATAAAGCTGTTATAAATAGGTGAGAATATTTCTGATTTTTTTAATGTGTTTGTTAAACATTGTTATAACCTTTTGGAAACTAGGCTACATGTGATGATTTTTACATGAGATAAGAGGAGCATTAATTTGAGCAGATGAAAACAATTACCAAGAATCAGTGTTCAATTATAATTTGGAAAGTTAAAATTTTTTTTAAAATTTTGGATTTTCATTACCCATCTGGTTAAATTATAACGCAGCATTCCATTTAATTCAAAGGTTACTTAAAGGGATTTTAAGGAGGTTTTCCTAAACTTTTTATGTGTTTTATGACGTCTCTAGAGGGAAACTGCATATTTATTGATAGTAGCTTCCGGTAGCTCCCCTCTAGAGACCTCATAAAACGGTTAGTTTTAGTAGAATTGCAAGAACCACAGACATCGAAATGAAAATTGGAATGGTGCAAATTGATTCTATCAGTGTCCCTGATACACATAAAAAGTTTAGAAAACCTCTTTACAATCCCTTTAATATTTTTAGATATGGTTTTAATAGTGATGGCCATCAAGTAGTAGCTGATAGATTGAATAAACAAATATTCTCAGGTAAATGTTCAATATTTGTTTACCTTTGTTTGGTAAACAAGACCTTTTGCCAGATTCCAATAAATCTTCGATTGTCTCTTTACTGAACTGTTCATTACAAAGCAGTAAAGGTAATTTAATCAAAACCATCAGATATAATTTGAAAACAGTCATTTTTCCTCTATTTGTAGAGAGTAAACTTCATGTACCACCTGACATGAGTGAATACAGAAATATGTTAAATATCAATTTTTGGACAGAAGTTCCTTCTTATTTTGATACTAGTACTGTTAAAAGGCAAGGTACATTAATTGTGTACTGTTTTGATTGTGTGCTCTAGAATATTTAGCTTGTTAATAATTAGTTTTCTTATCAAAACATAGCAAGCTTAACTTTTTTAAGCATTTTGAAATTAACAGCAACTTTTAGATAAGTATTTCTCTAGATTTTTGTGTAAAGAATTCATAAATGTAACCAAAAAAAACAGACTGCCCCTTCAGTGTTCATTTCTGATTTGTATTTTTTAGAAAAGGGCATCATGGGAGTAAATCTTGGTAAAAATAAGACATCACCTGATCCTGTAGCAGACTATATTAAAGGTGTACAAGTATTTGGTAAAATGGCTGACTATTTAGTTGTCAATATATCGAGTCCCAATACACCTGGTCTTAGAGCTATGCAAGGGCGTAAGCAATTGGAAGAACTCTTACAGAAGGTTGGTAAATGTTATATGCTCACATTGTCTGTGAGTCTCTTTTATCTGTATGACAATGGGAAAAACATGTAACATATGACAATCTAACAGCATCAGGCTATATCTATTTCATGTTCTTAAGGTCCTATTCATCTGGAGACTTATTCTAAAAAATCTTAACTTAGGTCAGTTTTAAGAAATACTGTTATCCCAGAGGCTAATCAAACTAAATTTTAAATCAATTTTTGTGATTGACTGGAATAAGGCTTCTGTGTATTTGACAATACTTTGTAAACAACAAATATTATTAGAGAACCATGTTTATTTTGAATGGTGATGAGAATCATAATATCGACCTAGCTTGGTCAGTTTAGAAGATTTAAATTCTAACAGGTCAATAGAAGTGTTGATAAATGAACTATTTCCTGCCATTCTGGTCATAAACCAGGCATATTTCTCAATGAATGGTGCCCCTTCCAGCAGTGGTAGGAGTTTTGACATGAATGAGATCTGATGGTCAACAGTTTTACCACTTGCACAAGCAAATTCTGTCAACCACAGATTTTTACCAAAATGATGTGCTATCTTTTTTAAAGCATTAAACACCCCAAGAGCATTACAACTGTATGTGTGAACAGCCAGTGCATCTACACGACAATTTTTACAATGCTGAAAAAATTCTGTAAACCAGTTGATACAATTCTGAGCATTGCTGCATCCAGCAAGGGCAGGACTAATGATCTTCCTATGACCAGCTCTTTTCTCCAGTTCTGGCCAATATTCAGCTACCTTTTGTGGTGACATGTTGGATTGGTCTTTATGGTTAGGTTCATTGAAAGCTAGTACATGTTGTGTTCCTGATGGTAAAGCATGTTTTAAAGCATAATGACCCCAAAACATTGGTACATATTCTCCATTTGGTTTATTTGTACAATGCTTATTGTGATGTTCAGATTCATTCAATGCCCAATCATACCTGTTGAAAGATTTATTCATATATTAGTGAGGTTTTTTAATCTTTCTTAATTAACAAGTAGCCATTGTCATCTTAAGAAATAGTAATATTTAGCTCATACTTGGTATTGATTCATCTCATCTGTCTAATTTTTATGGGTATTGTGGACACTGATTCCATTACAATTTTCAATCAGACATCTGTGGTTCGTGCAATTCCGATAGAACTTTGAGTGTTTGATGACATCACTAAATGGCAATATAATATGCTTGTATCACGTAAGGTCTTAACGATTGGAAATTGGAATGGTGAAAATTGATACTATCAGTGACCCATATACACATTATTTATTTTAGAAAACCTCTTTACAATCCCTTTAACATGACACAAAGTCAAGTCAACTTCCAACCCTTTGCATTAGTTAAGTCTGGTTAATAAAGAATTAGAATACATACCACCAAGATACTGTTTGAAAAACATTTGTATCATTACAATGATAGTTGGTAGCTTTAGGACCGATACATATTCCTTTCTTTTGAGATGCTGATACACTGATTGGATAACAAAACAAAATCACCAAGCAAATCCAAAGTTGCTTCATATTTTGTCGTCTGGTAGTTTGAAAGAAATTGTGACTTTGTTTTTATAAACCTTAGATCTTATCTTTCATTCCATTATCAGTTAACTTTACATTAAAATCATTTTTTATCAGGAGACATTCACATGAATTTAAAGATGGATTGCTTTTATATAATGGCAATGTTAAACCATAGAATACTGAATTTAAATGGGCATTCCACTTTTAATTTGGGCAATACTTGATTTTTAAATTTGATAATGATTTTGATTAATAAAAGCAGAGTTGGCCCATCCAATGGCATAAATAATGCTATAGTTTGAAAGCAAGTGTTGAATTTCCCATTTGTGGACATAAAAACACCCATGAACAAAAAAAACCATAATGCATGTCTTTTGTTGATGTGAAATAGATAAGTGGAAACAATACTAGGCTAAGTTTATCTTCTTGAGATTTAGTTGGCAAACTGATTATCTTAAAGATATCATGCCCTTAAAAAGAATGTAGAATATATTTTAAATCAGTCTGATACAAATATACATGCATATTCATCAGTGGATTTACCTAGTGTTTTCTACAATTTTGATTGTATGTAGGGACAGGTTCGACATCCGTTCAACCAATCATAATTTATTCTCAGAAACAGGAATTTTTTTTTGAAAGGTATGTATAAAGAAAAGACAATTATAGAAATAGAAAGTGAAATTCCTTGTTTCAGGTATTTTTCAAGCAAAAAAAGCATTTTGCCAATTCTAGTTACCTCATACAATGAGTTTTTGTCACATTTTTAACATTTATGGTGACAAAGTCAAACTGTTCTTGGTGTGTTTCTGGATCAATGTTCTCCATCAACTGGTAAAGTAAAAGCTTGAGCAACTAACTGATTGCAGACTATATTACATTCCAGGTATCTACAGAAAGAGATAAACTAAAAACCAGAGTTCCACTCTTAGTTAAAATAGCACCAGATTTAACTTCTGATGAAAAGAAAGATATAGCAGACATTGTTACTAAATCTAAGGTAAGACTTAATGGAAACTTTAACAAGCAACACTTTGCAAGATAGTGTAAGATAGTTAAACCCCTTAACAGTTTGAACACTGAGTGTAAATGATATACCACGCACACTCTGAACTGCAAGTAATATAGCTTAAAGAGTATGACCTTAAGGTTATGTGACCTTACTTGGTAACAGCTGTTGGGTATTATATTGTGTAATTATGTGACTGGTAACAGTCCAGTTGGGTTGAAAGGGTTAAATGCAATAATTGCAATAATGAAACATCTTACCAATGCAAATGTCATTTTGAACAGATATAAAACTACTACTCCAAAGATGGTTAATATATATTTGAATGTCTTTAACATAAAGGTAGTTTTAAAACAATTTTGTTCATGAAATCATAAACAATAGTAAGTCAGTATTTATGTTGTAGAGTGGTGTAGATGGTTTAAT
This sequence comes from Lottia gigantea, assembly GCF_000327385.1. NCBI lineage: Eukaryota > Metazoa > Mollusca > Gastropoda > Lottiidae > Lottia > Lottia gigantea. The sequence goes on along the minus strand of NW_008711185.1, from coordinate 418,752 downwards.
TGTAAGTAATACAACAGTCAGCAGACCAGAATCTTTACAGAGTCAAAATAAAGCAGAAACAGGTGGATTGAGTGGTCTCCCTTTAAAACAGTTATCTACCTCAACTATAAGTGACATGTACAAATTAACACAAGGTATGTTTTGTCATTTTCTGTAGGAATTATTAAGTCTTATTATCTTGAAGATAATAAAAGGGGAAAAAAGCTTATACCACTTGCTTGTATCCTGGAGGTCTTGGGATCAACCCCAGCATTTGTCCAAATGGTACCTCCTGGTTTCATCAATCTGATTTATCCATAACTGCCAATTTGAAAAGATATCATGCTTCAGATTGCATGTTCTCAAAATAGTTGGAAAATGGCAAAATAGGAGGGTATGTGCCTCTGCTAACAAATTTTCTCTCAATGTGCCTAATCATGGCTATCTTCATTAGACTGATCAAATGCTGGAAATTAAATGTAGAATTTCTTGTCATATTTCTATTGAGTAGGTAAAATACCTATAATTGGAGTTGGTGGTATAGCTAGTGGACAAGATGCTTACGAGAAAATTAAGGCAGGAGCCTCTTTAATACAACTTTATACAGCTTTAGTCTATCATGGTCCTCCAGTTGTTAAAAAAATTAAAAAAGAATTGGATCAGTTGCTTCAGTAAGTGTACAATATCTTAAAAAATGAAAACAAAGTCCACGAACTGACAACAGTGGACTGCATTCAAAAGCTTTATGCGAAATGTTACCAAATGATCTGGAATTGTAGCTAATGGGATACATGGAAGGTTTGTCTCCATTTAACAATAGAAGAGTGGGAATCCTACGTACCACAAACTTTTGTGATGTCTTTTGTAGCAAAAGGGAGCACTCAAGTTTGCATCTCTAGGAATGGTTGAAGATAAAAGTTGCCATTCTTTTGTCAATCAAATTCTTAAGAATATATAATATGTGTGTTCTTTTATCTTTAAAGGGCTGATGGTTATTCAAATGTTCAGGATGCAATTGGTATGGATCATAAATCTAAGTGAGAAGGTTGGTGTTGTAGGTATGATAATGTATAGGTGCTAGTGATGTGGAAATGACATTGACTGTAATGAATAAGTTATCAACTGAACAAATGACATCATTGAAGCACCCACCATCCTACAGACTGTTCAACATCTTATTTGGAATCTCTCAAAATTTTGTAGACGTGTTTTCAAAGTGAAAAGTATGTTTCCAGGATATTCCAGTATTAGCTATGTGGACTCTACGGAGTATACAAATCTAATTTTGGAGTGTTAACATGTGTTCCATAAAAGAGAGCATATCCAATCTGGCAAGCAACATTTGTAGTGGTGGCAAAACTAATAAAATAAATCGTAAGAGTCAAGAGCAATGATTTGCTGGAAAAATCAAGGATTTTTAAAGATTTAGCATTTGTAAATGTATATTGAATGAATGAGCATGAAATACAGTATAATTCTTATATCATTGTTTATTTATTTATGTTATAAAAACAAGCAATGATATTTATTCTGTTGAGGAAAGTTACCAAGCATAAGTAGCTAGGCAGTATATTTGGTAAAACAAAATCTAATCTTGTTTTAGTTTTATTAGTGTAAAATTTAAAACTAGCACTGTTTATACCACAAACAAATGTTAAAGCCGAAGCAGATATTACCTATGAAAGTGATCAGTGGGTATGCTTTTGTTTATGACAAATAAACAAACAAACTCAATCGTTGGAAATTAGTATTGATATGAGTCTTTCAAATGAAAGAGAAAAGCCTCATATCTGTCAATAATTTATTTACATATTACAACTGTGTTAACTTTATCTGGCTTCTTGGTAATATTTCCCAAAGTTATTCCAAAGAGCACTATTTTAAATGTTCCAAATTTGGATTATTTCTATCACAGTTCTTTATAATTTATTCTTTCTTCTCTGCTGGTTTCCCTTCTTCAATGGCAGCAGTTTCTGTATTACTTGCTCTAAATGTAGGGAATGACTCCCATGGTGTGTTGTATTCAAATTTCCTAAATTCTTGTGTCATTTCTATAGGTTCAATAACAACTCTTTGTACTTCTTCATCATACCTCACCTAAAAAAAAAACAGAGAAAACTTTGTGATCAATTCTTTTGGACATAAAATGATAACAATTATGGTATACAAAAACAAAGATTTACATGTAACATTTTGATTCACATTTCATCAAAATTTTGTTGCAATTTAAATGTTCCAATTGTAGACTTCAGAGCAATCTTGCCAATGACCTAAGTTCCTTAAGGTTATTGAGAGAGTGTGTTGGCATATTTATTTGATTTTTCAGATTAATTTTTAAATTTGGCTGATCAAAGGAAATATTGGATTGGCAAAATGCTATGCGATACCGCTTAATGAACCTTTGGTTACTTTACTCATTCTTATTCTAACAACATGCTTAACAGATAGTTTGACATAGCAATGTCATTCCTGTAATAATAAATATTTCGAATAAGCTATGTAAACCAGTGATGACTATGCTGAATTTGATTACAAGCGAACACAGTTTTCTTGTAAATGTTTTTTCTGGCTCATAACCACCTAACATCTTTACAAAATACCTATTTGTTGATCAGATATCAGTTCAAAGATAGCTTGAAATTAATAATTCCAAAGTACTTACCTCTACATAACCTGAGAGTGGAAAATCTTTTCTAAATGGATGGCCTTCAAAACCATAATCTGTTAGAATTCTTCTTAAATCAGGGTGATTAGCAAAAAATACACCATACATATCCCAAATCTATAATGAACAACAAATATATCATACATTATCCTAAATTATTAACCAAAAAAGAAGCTGTACATATCCCTAGCCTATAATAGGCAAATAGCAAAAGTGGAGTTTATGTTACTTTAAAAAATAATTTACTATGACCGATAAGTTTAGCTGAACAATTCCCGTTTCTGAGACTGAGGTATGATTGCTGTTCAAAAAAGGCCCATCATACCTTTTAAAACCCTCTATTCAGTACATGTATTATATATTATTTTGCACATGCAAATCCTCTTTTAACTACCAAGGCTATACAAGTCAACATCTAGCTATTAAAACAGCAATGCTCATTGAAACAAACTACTGCCTGTTGTGCCTTAAAATGATTTTAGTCTATCCTATACACCATGATTTTATGTAAAAGCCTTTTTCATGGTTAAATTGAAGAAGAAAGAGAAATATATCACCGCTATATGTAATAAATGTGCTTTTCAATTCAAGAGAATAGTAACTATCTTACCTCTCTTTCATACCAGTTAGCTCCTTCAAATACAGAACAAATAGAATCAATAGGTGTCAATTCATCAGTATAGGTTTTCACTCTAATTCTAGCATTAAAATGTATTGATAAAAATTGATAGACTATCTGAAATATAAAATAACATTATATAGAGTCTTAATGTGTCAATTGACAGTCATACACATCAACTTAATCATGCTTAACATCTTTTCACAAAATATTGTGAAATTAAATACTTGTCCTAAACCTTATCAATGTTATCCTAATGAATTTTGCTAAATACAATCAATTTCTTAACATTAGGTAGGCAAAGCTATCTACATTCACTGGATATCTGGGCATAGATAATTTTCATGACCACGAATTGAGCAAATTCTCTACCACACACTTTCAGTGAGTACTTCATATAAAATATATTTTTATATTGTGCTAGAATTGATGGTACTATGGAACTAATAATTGACTTATTTTGTTTTTGTCCATAGAGATAAACCTTGTCCTGTTTTGAAATTTCACAGGTTGTTGAAAAAGTTTGATTTGCCAGTTAATTGGCAAACAATACCAGTTTATACTCACCTCGAATCTACACTCCCTTGTGGGTACATCAACACCAGCAATATCAGTGATAGTTAAAAACTGAGCGGTGTGATGATCTTTAAGAAATGTGATGACAGGTAAAACACCTTCTGGATGAATCAATAATTCCAAATCCTCAACATGATTAACCTGTATTTTCTGAATATATTTAGGTAAACAATCGGCACAATACGCTCCAAAGTCAGTTAGAGTTTTCCTGGAAACTTCATCTGGTTGTCTCACCGTGGCTATAAGTGGAAGAATAACACCATTGAGAATCAGCAGACAAAAAAAGAAATTTCATTACATATTTGAATTGTTTTCTCCACATAAAATTCTTTTTGTAGCTTTTAAGACCTCTGAAACTCACTTCAATTTCAATAATTTCAATGCAAGGGATAAAATACCAAGAACTATCATCTATACTGACACCACAAAAAAGGAAAATAAAGCTTACGCATATTCGGCTTGCTTTTTGAAGAGTCAACTGACATATTTCGACAAGCAGCCCATGCCATAACTGGCTTCTGAATGACTGAAATGAGATGGTGAAGTATGTTAGTTAAAATACACTTCTCCTGAAACCTTGTTGATAACAAAGCTGACTAGCATCAATGCACGTACATAAGTCGCTCTTTCTTTTTATGTACAGGGCAGAAAAATCATGTGCAGTACTGACTGACTCCCGTATTTTATATAACTTTATTAAGCTATATCCGGCTCTACTCTGGACAAACATTGTTAATTAAATTTAATAATAATGGATACAGGTACTGTCCTGATCTGTCGTATTGGTTGCAGTAAATATATAACAAGAAATGTGCTTAATGCTTATCAATACTTGAATGGGAAAAGGAAAAGCTGAATCAAAAGGATGTCACTCAAAATTTATACATACATGTAGATCTAATATTGAAGTTTTATGTAAACATCAGATTAGACAGAATTTCAACTTCAACAACATTAGATCTACCTACAGTGTTGAATTATAGAAAAGAACGCATTCGAAAGAGGTCACAAAGCAATGGATAAATTATTTACACTTTTTTATGATAAAGGAAAAGGGTTTGTGTTATTACCATGACTTTTGCAAACAGCAGAAGCTGCTGGTCGTAAAAGCCTAACCAGTCTCGACGCCATGTTGCCGACCTTCAGGGAGTAGATGTTTTATAAACCTTCAGTCTCTTTTCATTCTGTGTAAACGTTTGAGATTTTTCCTCTCAAATTTAATTCTTTATGATTGAAAATATTTAGTATACTTTTAAATGTTTTTCTGCTAAAAACAGTAACACATGAAAAACACAAAAGCTAGTTACTAATGATTACTCCCAAAATAAGACATTATCTAACTTCTAAAGCGAAAGAGTGTGGCTAAGTTCGATAACTGAGATAAAAAAAAAAATGGAAAAAGTCTAAAATTTCTATTTTATTTTGCCAATTATTTTTTATAAGATTAGATCTAGCAAAATGTCTGATGACAAACTTACAAAAACTTTTGGTCAAGACAAACAGAAATTAATGTCTATTTTATCTGGAGATTGGATGGAAATACCCGAAAAGTCTAGGGTAAGTGGCACTGAAAATTAACAAAGAACTAAGAAGAGAGAGTAAGACTAAGGTTAAGAAGTCTTCTTAGAACACCTTTCACTAATATCATAATCAATTCAAAGTCATTCTATCACTACCCTTGTGCTTATATTCAAATTCAAATAAAATATATTATTCTAAAATAACAGTCACAATTGAAGTTTTAATGCTTGTCGCAATTTCTTTATTTTTCAGTTTGGTAAATGTCGAAGTGTCATTGAGTTCGAAAAGCTGAATCGTATTGGAGAAGGGACTTATGGAATTGTTTGTACGTTTAATGCTCTAAAATTTGTAGGACTAAACTAATCGATACATTAAAAACATTTAATAATCATCGTTAATATCATGAAAGAGTCAATTAAAATTTGAATATTTTCCTTATATTTCAGATTGTGCTCGTGATACAAAAAGTGATAAGATTGTTGCTTTAAAAAAGATGAGAATGGAAAGAGAAAAAGATGGTTGGTCTTATATTTTTGCTTAATCTATCACTTCTTTCAAAATGTATGTTCTGAAAAAAAAAAACCTTATATTAAGACTATCTTAATATAGTGTCAAAGGATTTTCCAGATTTACTTCATATACATATTTATGCTTTATATTCAAAATTACACATTGTCTTAAAAAAGGTACAGTCTATGTATGTGGACTAGATTGCAATTTCTAATGTCTGTAGACTACATGGTATTTTCAATTCTGATGTTTACTTTTTTGCTCTATAGGTTTACCTATCAGTGGACTGAGAGAAATTAATATATTGTTAAACCTAAGACATGAAAATATAGTTGAAATGAAAGAAGTGGTTGTTGGAAAAAGTTTAGATAGGTATGGAGCATTACTACAATAGTAGTCTAATAGAGAAGTTACTTAAAGAGTTAAACAAAGAGGTTTTCTTTTCTAGAATTTTTTTTTTATTTCTAAGCCATTATTGGGTGGCTTTTTAGAAATGGTTTATCCATAATGAAATCTAGGTCTACATGTTTTCTTTTAGTATATTTCTGGTAATGGAATATTGTGAACAAGATCTAGCATCATTATTAGACAACATGGCAGCTCCATTTTCAGAATCTCAGGTAAACTATTTAAGGAGTTGAATTTAAGGTCACCTGTGATCCAATCTAATGATTCAAGATTTACACTCAAGAATCTTGCTCGGATGTATTCATAAAATCCAATTCATTTCCCACTTCAAAAGCCTGTTAAACTCTATTCCCTTTATACTTCAAAAATACAAGATTACATTCAATTTAGCAAATCATATTGTGTAGATCTATGACAGTTTAGTTAGTCTGAAATAGGTACCTTAAAATTTCAGGTTAAATGCATTATGCTTCAATTATTTAAAGGTTTAAGATATTTACACGAAAACTTCATTATTCACAGGTAGGTGTTATTAATTATGTCATGCATTGCCACATTAAAATTTTTAAAATGATGTCAATTAAGAATTGAGTCATTGTAAGTGGTGTTGTATTTATTAGAGAGACAGTTTCATTTAACTTTCTTTTTCTTAGTGAATGGTCAAGTTCTCAGAAGTTATATATTACATAAGACCATAGGTGTCAAGTTACAGGTCAAAAGCTTAAAAGGAATATCTCTGGCAAAATGAAAAGAAAAGAGTTTGTAATTCTGTACCATTATTTAATGAAATGTATTTGTCTATTCTGTTTCAGAGATTTAAAAGTATCAAATTTATTAATGACAGATAATGGATGTGTCAAAATAGGTAAATTACTAATGAATGTTATTTCACTACTTCAGCTATTTGAGTTCTAGTTCATTCACAGTCATTATCAGAGGCCAGATCTGATATTAGTCAACTTTCCTTTCAATTGTCTCAATCTTCATTTCCAGGTCAGCCTACATTATACTCAATAACAAAAGGTTTTTGTCTATTTTCAGCTGATTTTGGGCTGGCAAGAAAATATGTTATACCTAAAAAACCAATGTCTCCAAGAGTTGTTACATTATGGTATGTATGTTACGTTAGTTCTTATATTATGAATTTTGAATTTCTCTTGAATGTTTGATTCTTTTAAATTTTAAGCACCTCACCACATTCCGAGGTCATAGGGTTAGGTCCAAAGGTTATTGGGATGAGTGTTTAAGAGCTGTGTCATTAACTGTAGTGGTTACATTAAAAATGAAAGTTGATGGAATGAAAGTTTAGTCTCATTTGAATTAGACTGAGGGGATATCAGTTTAATTGTTCTGCTTTTTTTCATTTTCTGAAATAATTGGTTACTTTGGGAAAGTATTTCTTCAATATGCATGTAAATTATAGTAGTGTAAATGAATATTGTATATTGTTTATCAGGTATAGAGCACCAGAATTATTATTTGGTTCAGAAAAACAATCAACTAGTATTGATATATGGTGAGTATTTATGATTAATATGTTTTCATGTTTTCTTCATTCTAATAGTAAAACTTTAAAATGTTTATTTTTTATAAATCTTTTTTTTTTTAAACAGAGTATCATTGTAGATTTTTGCAAAAATGTTTGCAAAAATATTTGCAACTGTTTGTAAACTTTGATAACTTTCTATTTTGAATAGTCAGCTGATTGTATACTTGGTTGTATACTTTGTGAATTATATTATATTTCTATATTAAATAGGTCAGCTGGTTGTACACTTGGTGAATTATATTATATTTGTATATTAAATAGGTCAACTGGTTATATTTCTATATTAAATAGGTCAACTGATTGTATACTTGGTGAATTATATTATATTTCTATATATTAAATAGGTCAGCTGGTTGTACACTTGGTGAATTATATTATATTTGTATATTAAATAGGTCAACTGGTTATATTTCTATATTAAATAGGTCAACTGATTGTATACTTGGTGAATTATATTATATTTCTATATATTAAATAGGTCAGCTGGTTGTATACTTGGTGAATTATATTATATTTCTATATATTAAATAGGTCAGCTGGTTGTATACTTGGTGAATTATATTATATTTCTATATTAAATAGGTCAACTGATTGTATACTTGGTGAATTATATTATATTTCTATATTAAATAGGTCAACTGATTGTATACTTGGTGAATTATATTATATTTCTATATTAAATAGGTCAGCTGGTTGTATACTTGGTGAATTATTATCACATAAAGCATTATTACCTGGACGTTCTGAATTACATCAAATAGATCTACTTGTTGAAATGTTTGGCACTCCTAATGAAACTATATGGCCTGTAAGTATTAGTGTAATCTGAAATCTGTTTTTTTATACGCCCATATAAAATGGATGTGAGTGTTTGTTATCACCCACGGATCACTCCAAAAAGAAATGTATGACTGAATTTTGAATATTTCATTCCAGTGATTGTTACAGTACTGCCAAATATTTTTATTTAAAATCAAAGCTGCCATTATAATAGAATGCATTATCAAAGCGGAAATTCCAGATCACTTTTACATTAGAATTAGAATAAGATGTCTGTACAAAAATAGGTACTTCATAGGTGTCTGTTTTAGTATAAGGTACAGTATTATTGATGCAGTAGAAAGTAGTAAAATCAAATACATGAGATGTGCACATGAAAACCTGTTATCTATTTTATTGCTAATCTTGACCTGACACCCTGTTGTGGGAATTATTATATCATAGTATTCAGTAATATCAACTAAAACATCTCTGTTAATTTTCAGGAATTTCTCACATTACCAGCATTAGAAAAATTTACATTAAGACAACAACCGTAAGTTTAAATTTAGGAACTATTAAAGGGATTGTAAAGAGGTTTTCTAAAATTGTTTGTGTTTCGGGGGACACTGATAATATCAATTTTCACCAATTTTCAGTTAGACGTCTGTGGTTCCTACAATTGCACAAAAACTAAGTTTTTGATGATACTAATATAGCAAAATATGCTGGTATCATATAGGGCCCTTTGCAATTAGTGACGTCATCAAACACTTAGTTTTTGTAGACTTGCATATATATATTTGCTCATCAAGGTCCATCTGACCAAGATAAGCCTTATATATTAATGCAGGGCCGTTACCAGGGTCCTTTTTCTACGAGGCAAAAATTATGTTCTTGGAACAGTAACCACCTTACCATGGACATCAAATTAGAGATATATCACATTCATATTTTTAACTTTAACAAAAAAATTTTTATTTTGTATCTTTACTTATTATGGTTGATATTGCGTGAGTCATTTGTTTCATTTGCCATGATGTAGTTATGGCCCTGTAAAGATTATTGCTTTATTTATCTACTTTATATATATATATATATACTTTTTTCATATAGATATAACAATATAAGACATACATTTACATGGTTATCAGAGGCTGGTATTCAACTGTTAAACTCTTTATTTATGTATGATCCTAGTAAGAGGTAAGTTGTTCTCCTATAATTTCATGTGTTTGAGCCTTTTTTAGTCCAAGACTATACTCTTGCTCAAACTGATCATATAAATAACATAATAATTCCCCTTTTTCCATGTTTTCATATTTGATATTTTCAACGATTTAATAATTTTCTTATCGCTTAGTACTTTTGAGTGTGATAGAGACCACAGTTTAAATTTTGATGAGACATTCTTTTCTTATGTTTCTGATAACTATGACATATTCACTCTAAAGGGATTGTACAGAGGTTTTCTTGAAAATGTATGTATGTATGACATCATCGAATTGCACCATTCAAATGACTGAAAGTTGGAATGGTGCAAATTTATGCTATCAGTGTACCAGATGCACATAAAAAAAAAAACAGCTTCTGATAAAATTCTATAATTTTCAGATTATCTGCAGAAGATGCCATAGAAAATCCTTACTTTTCTGAAGCACCTCATGGTAAGGCATATTATTATTCTGTCCACCACCAAATTTATGTTATCTACTCTTCAAGTAGTCTATTTCTCCTTCCTTTCCTTTCCTTGATGGATTCTTTCTTGGGGGCAATGCAAGTCTTTTATAAAGGGAAAATCTTACATTTTATTCAACATTTTTTTGTAACTACTGCAATGCAACTTGACAGTAAATATTTGTATTTTCTAGCATGTGAACCAGAATTTATGCCATCATTTCCACAACATAGATTAAAACGCAGACAATCAGACAGAAATAAAGAAGAACAGTAAGTTTTGGTTATTAAATTAAAATGTTATTTTGTCAGCAGTCTGCTTTGACTAATAAAGTAATATGAGATATAGTTTCTAAAAATGGCTCTATCAGCTGTTAGCAATAAACACTTATTCCTTTATTTTTCAGGAAACAGCAATTAAATGATTCTTTTAAAGACTTTGGAAATTCATCAGATTCTTTTGTAAGTTTAATATTTATAGTTCAATAATTGCAGTATTACCATTCACCAGTCAGTGTTTATGGAATTAGTAAGTTCTTTACCAATAAGTAATATTTAGAGCACAGTTTTCATAGTTAAACAATTTAATCACTGAGCTTGAAGAATGAGTTTAAATTAATGAAAATAACATTTGATATTAACTGGGACGAGCAGTTATAATTTGTTTTCTTTTCAGGCCAAGAAAAGAAAGCAGTCATTCTGAATCAATAGTAGGGAATCAGTGAATATTGTGTAACATAGAAACAATTGATGTTGGATAGCATTGTGAATGCTGTTGGATCAGTTGACTGAGCTTGTGGACATTTGTCACTGGGGACTCTTGGTTCAAATTGAAACAATTAAACCACAACTGTATTAATTCTGTGTCTATGAATAGGATACACTTGAATTTTGTGAAGTGAAAAGGATTACTGAAGTTGGACATACAAGGGCTGTATGTTACTGGGCACATTTTGGAAATAAAACAGAACAGACTATTGTGTTTCAGTGTAATTGAAACTCGATAACTCTAGATATAGATATTATGTTCATTTCACTTACACTACCCCAATATAGTTTACTGTACTCTTAATTCAAAATGAAATTGAAAATGTCAAAGCAAAGAATAAAAAATATGAAATTACAATTTTCAGTTTATTGAGAAAACAAAGAAGTCTGTATTTCAACAACTGGAATCGATAAAAAATTATTTATAAGCACTTTAAATACAGCAAATTATAGAGTAATTTTCTCCTAATAGCAATATGATCAGTTTACATAGCTTTCTTAAAAAGAACTTTGTGTCTTTCACTAAAACACTGGAACAAGATGTCATTATCAAGCAATTTTTATATTGGCATTGTTAGATTCCATCTTAAAAGAAATTGTCAATTATACAAATTGTTACCAAATACCATTGGCATGTTGGAGAGAATAGGGAGTTGATAAACTCAATTGCAGAGCAGCATCAAGTGTTTTGTAAGGATAAGTGAAATGGCTTAAAATTCAAAATATCTCTGGAACATGGAAAAATTGGACAAGTTTATTATCACAGGGTGACCCTTATAGAAAAAGTAAAAACAAATTCTCCTTCAGATATTTTTCTCTATAATATAAAAAAAGTCTACGAATCTTTTTGTTATCGTTTTGTCTCGAAGACAACCTTCATAATTTACATGTGTTATATTATACCATATACTAGACATCTGCCTTTATTCCAGTCTCTGATTACTATTTTGTAGTTTTACACTGGTGTAGAGACAAAAAACTAGGCTGTTTTGTAGGGATTTTCGAATTTATTTAGATCAAATCCGCTAAACCCAGATATATTGGGAAAGATGGAAATTTTCATAGTTCAGTCATACCATCATAAGCCCCATGTCACGTCTGCAGTTCCATTAAAGTTTTCATTCACAAAAATAATCCCTCTTCAGTCATTTAAAATTATGTGCACAGCCAAAAGCTCACGGGTCACATAATACTCACAAAACAAAAGTAACGGTAATGCCCATAAAGGTAATCTAATATCATAAAACGGGACTTAGTTTTACTGACTCTAATCCAGCCGATAACTCAAAATATGGAGGCTGGAATAGAGGCAAATGTTTCAGACTAACTAGACTACAGCACTAGTCACATTTAAACCAATCCTTATTTCTACTTCAAGTTAATTATCTTTTCCTCGTGAACTAAAGTAAAAGATCTAGTGAGTGAGAAACAGGGGAGACTTGGGAACAATTTGAAATTCTAGATAATGCTATCGATTTATGATTAAAATTGGGTTTAATGATTTTCTAATTCATTTGACGACATTTATCTATCAAATTACTAAATAAAGTAAAAGTAAAACAGATCAACCTTGTTTGTTCTCATAAATGCTTTGATTTAACTTAATTTTTTTTTAAAGAATTAGCTTATATGACAATGCTTATATTTAACAAACTACTGTATGATTTAAAGGGCAAATTAATTTAATTTAAAGAAATTCTTAACTTATATTATCAAGAAAGGGCTGCAAAAATACTTTAACATTGAGACACTTTTATTGATCCAACTGGTTGATATTTATTTCAAATAGACACAACAAATGCAAGAAACAGAATAATACTTGACAGATACATACAAAATTTGAACATTTTTCAGGGCATTATACAATGGCTATATAAGATTATTATGTCTTCTGAATTTAGAACATGTTTCTTGACCAACAAGATGTCATTCTGGATAACAAGTACTTTGAATACAAAGCTTCAATGATTCTGTCACTTTTAGTAAAGCATAATTCTACTTAAGTAATTGTTATCCATAAAATGTGCCCGAGTACTCACTGACTATAAGCCACTCAAAAATTTAAAACAAGTTATCTAACAAACTGAAAATTTTACTCCAAATTTTTCTATTAATTCAAAAAGAACAAAGATTAGAATGAAACTCATAATCAATCCATATGAAAATGTTTGTTTACAATCTGTCAACAATTTTCATTCACATTCCAAAGCATAAAGGTGGGCAATACTCTCGATTTGTTACCATTTATTCAGTTTTAGTTAAAGTCTCAGACATGTATGAATATTGTTGACAGATCATACAAAGAAAGAGTCCATGTTGTTTACAAACTGTGTACATGTTGACAGGAGTGATTTTATCCTAGTAACATTACTAATTATATATTGAACTCTCTGGTGGCTGAGAGAGTTTATAATTTTCCTTCTGAGTCATGGAATTTCGTATATCTTGTAAAACATCCTTTATTGAATATTTTCTATTCCAATTTTTTAACTTGTCTAATACTTTTGAGTCAACCTGAAAAGAAAAAAATTATCAAACGTTAATTATATATTCCTTACATGGCTCAAATTTCCTTGTATGTCATCATGTGAAGTTACATCAACACTCCAAAAGTATAAAAAAAATTGGAAAAAGTGTTAAGTCAATCAGATGGGACAATAATCTGAGGTCCCATATGAAACAGGCTATTAAAAAAGAGCTCTCGCATGTAAGAAATCAAAAAAGTGGTTTCCTAACAAGATACGTCCACTTTCCTGATACTTTTTTAGTATATCAAGGGCAGTCACCTATCTGTGTCAAATCATACCAAAAATCTAATTTGTACAAGATATTGTTGATTTAAACCAACAAAAATTTTAATAAAATTCTGACAAAAACTGTCACATTATAATGTGGGCGTATAAAAAGTAGGATAATGCCGCTATCCTGGCAACACATTCCTCATTGCACACTACATGGCATCACCAGTCAAAACTAAAAAAGAGATCAAAATTTAATAAGACAAATACTTACTACTCCAGAATCCTTGACAATATTTGAATGAATTCGTGTTAAAAATTTAACTGTTGGGGCTTCCTCAGGATATTTGGCACCACAAGTTATTTTTAATTGATAAATTCTTCCTTCATAAGCAGTCTTAAATATAAACAAATCATAAATAAGATGATGTCATTGAAATGACTGTTCTGATGGGTTATTATATCATTTTGTTATGTACATAACTATCAGGGCTGTAACACTGTAATGGGATTGATTATTCATTTACACCCTATTTATAATAACTAATAACACAGAAACATAGAGCGAATAAGCAATTTTATCTTGATCTAACTTACAAAGTTTCAATTCATAAGTCAAACTTGTAAAGAACTTAAGCAAATCTTGATAAATTATTTATGAATTCAAATATTTTTCTAGAGAATTATTTTATTGCCAACAGTTTGGTATCATATAATATTAATGTTATATTTTGCAGAACTTGTGACAAATTTTATATGATGCTGACAAATAAATTGTCTTTTTTGTTTCTTTTTCTAACAATAAATCGTATTATTGGAGGATAATCGATTTCTGTCATAACAAATATTGTAAACTAACTTTCATCAAACATACAATATAAGCTTATACGCTATACACTTACTGGTTCAATATAAAGTGGATTAAATCTGATAATACAATTAGACCTACCCTAGGAGGGCCAATAATGGTGCCAGTCCAGTGTGTTAATGTGTTATCATCGTCATTTTCTAAGCCCCAACTAACATTACCATCACCTCCTTTCTGTCCTTGCTCAAGTTCTTCTAACAATACAAAATTTCTGGGCACTGAAATGTAAACAATCCAGCCTCAAGTTTGTAAATAGTCAACAAATATGCTAATTTTCGTCTTATAAAGATAATACAGATAGCGAAAATTATGAACGGTAGCCTTATTCCCCTAAATTTCTTCAAAAAAGCTTATACATATGTTAAAAAGAAGAAACAGTACAATAATAATTGACCTGAGGGTAACTAAAAATATGAAGAAAGGGTCATTTTAATTTTTCATGATTTTGAGAGTTAAGTGCACTTATCCCAAATGCATATTTTTTCAAAAATTAACAATTTGTTTGGCTTAATTAGCTGCTTTGGCAAAATAGTTTGAGGTCGTTTCCGGTCGTTTTCCTGCAAGTTTCCTGATTGCTTTACATTGGTTGTTTCCTGGGAGTTTATGGTCATTTCATGCCGGTTCATGTTATAGCTTTACTCAGTCTACCAGGGAAAGTGTTTTAAGCTTACTGATTTAAACAATAGAGGTCTCACAGAATTATGTCAAATAAAGCATCCAAACCACTGAGCTACTTCAGTCCCGATGAGGAGCAATGAGAGATATCTTGCACAAAAACAGTGACATTAAGTGCATGGAACACAGAATTATGGTTAATTGTATCTTCATTGTATCTGCATTGTTGTTTTCAGCTCTAAGTCTCTGTTATATATTCAAGAAACATTTTCTCCACTCTCTAGTCCCCGCAGAAGATAACATTGTGATTGAGTCTGACATCTTTGACTTTTAATTTTTTTTAATTTTCAAATCATCTATTGTTGAGTCTATTACAGAAAAGCTTGATAACCTTCTGAATCAGGGTATTTTCAACATTGTCATTGGTGTTAGATGGTTATCTGAGCAGTCTTGACCTTTTCTTAAGTTTTTCTTTTTAACATAGTTCAGCCAATTTGAAATATCATTTCCAGACAAAGCATTAACTCCATCTGATTTTGAACTTACATATCAAGAAGCCAAGTAAAATGGTTTTTCCAGCTCACCATTTGTGTTCCATATGACTTGATGTTAAAATTAAGGTCCTGTATAAGAAATGTTAGTCATGTTAATGATGAGTAGCCAGTAGGTTAATGTCAGAGTCATATCCAGTCTCTCTCATTCAGTCATCATAGTCACAGGTCATGTTTAAGCCAATGACTTTAAACCTGGCATAACTAATCAAACATAAAATCGCCTCTCAACCTGTAATAAAACTTCTATTCGACTAAACTCAACTCTCAATATAGGACAAAAATAAGAATAACAACATGAAAAAAATGTTTTAAAATACCTCTATACCCACCGATAGTATTGCTCGCCATGTTTGTTTCTGGAAATTAGCCCCTGGTGTTCGAACATGAAAGATTTAAGAGCGTTCGAGATGTAATAACACTATTGTGTTCTAGAGTGTTCTTAGTCAGTTCGTGTCACCCAGTACGCTTCATAGTATTGTTACTTAAATCATACGTCAACACAACAAACTAAAAATATATAGAATCCTCAAACAATATTTATTTCAAAAGAACAATAGATCTATCTAAAATTATATTTTACTTTACGATTTTTGATGCGTTACACAGTTGAGGAGTTGAGTGCGAAGCTATCGTAGAAGATATGACGTCATAATGTAAACAAATATTTGTCAGGAAACTTTCTCGCACCTGCTGTAAATAGGAGAATTATGAATAATTTGGTTGCAGAAGATTGTCTTATGCATTAAAAGAGGCAAATGTTTTTGAAGGTTTGCATTTGTGTTTATTATATTCTAAACTTATTTAATATGACCATGATATCGCATTTTTTCCTTGATATCCCTTGGCCTTGTTGATATTAATGTTTTTTTTAGTAGTTGGTCTACACTCCTTTACTACTCGTAGTCATAGCCTACTCCACTCTAAAATACACATGTAAAATTTTGAAATTTCAATCCCTTTCACAATCCCTTTACACGAAGGTTCCTTTTAAACCAATGGAGAACAACATACCTACAGATGTCAGAGCTAATTTGGAATTGTTGTTTATTAATTAATCCATCTTCAGTGTCCAGCTCAACATTTTGATGTCATCATTTAAGCAAGGATTATCATGAAGCCAATGTCATTATGATGTCTTTCACTTTTGGTTCTTGATGAATGGATTGAATTTATTTTGCAGGTGCTAAAAATGGAAGAAGCAGAAGATGAGAAAAAATTTTATATTGAAAAGTTGACATCTGATGAAAATCTAACTGCGTCACAAGAACTTGAAGCTTTAAATAAATTGTGTGAATTACTTGCAAACCAAAATTGCAGATCTTCCCTTGATTCATCAAAGATCACACCTGACCTTCTACAATTTGAATTTTTACGTTATATATTTTTAAGAAGATTTAAATGGATGGAAGCAAAGAATTGTCAGGAATCAGTGAAAGATGGTGCCTTAAACCAGTCAGAATTATGTGGTCCATTAGATCAAATCCTGTCATGGTAATTACTTCATTTGATGATATTCACATTTGAAAGTTACATCGTAGAGGACTTGTCTTTTCTAGAGGTTCCAATATTTTGGAGAGCATTTAGCTCGAGGTTAGATGTTCTAAAAAAATGTCTCCAAAATTGACAAAAATGTCTGGTCTTGTTGGATATCACATGTAAGGTATGGAGTAGAGACTTTTTGACAGCCATAATTATAAAAAGAGATAGCTGCTACCATTTTTTTCTTCATTTTCTTTCAGTTTATCCAAAGAAAAATTAACAGAAGAATCTCTCAAGTCTTATAAAAGATTGTATAATCATGGTAATTTGTTGTTTATTGCCTTATAGGGAGAGGTTGACCATCCGTTTGACCAACCAAACCTTATTCTCTGAAACGGAAATCAGTTGGCTAAGCTAATCAGTAATACTTTTCGAAATATGAGTCTTTAAATCCATGAGCATCAAAAATTGAAGACTTTTTACATATATTCAAGACCCAAATCAACACTTAAAAATGACAAAGCATGGTCTTTAAGTTTTTGTTGTAACTCCTTTTGGTAAAATTTGCTTAAATGTCCTATGAGCTGAGTTTCTGATTTTCTTTCTGAAAAAATTAAATTCAACTTTAGCAGGAAGGAAAGCAGATTTGAAGGCTACTACATTATCTTAATCTTAACAATATTTTTTGAAATTTATGTGTTAGTATGACTTGATGTTCATTTGTGTTTGACTTCAAAATACTATATAACACAAGACAATAATTATGAGATAAAACACACTTATTTAATACTTTGTTTTATCCCATAATTATTGTCTTGTGTTATAAAGGTGCTCCTCGCTTCTAAATGCTGTTCAAATCTTATTTCAAAATACTATCTTTCACCTGATGTAAATAACAGTTTCCAATTTGTTTACAGTGAACTGTTTACCAGTTGTTAGAAGTCAATTAGCAGGACATATTATGCTATGGTTGTCTAATTCTGATACTTATATCAACTCATCTCATTTATTTCCTTATATATTGGTAAGAGATAATTTTGTTAATTATGGATATTATGTAGCTTGGTCAGTTACATCTTCACAATCGTCAAGGTATTAAGAACTTCATCTTATACCTTGACTACATTAGCCTCCTTTTCTTGTACCAATGTGGATGTTAATGCAGTGATTTGATTAGATTGTATTCTAGTGAATACAGACAGTTAGACCTTGACAGACAGACTAGATAATAAGCCATAATGTTTACAGTTTTTCTGTCTGGGGCTCTGATTGGCTGCTTTCGTTGGTGTATAATACAATTAAATGCTTGTATTCCGTGGTACAGAAACAGTGGCTATTGCAGTCATGTTATAAGACAAATTTGTAATACCTTAACCATTGTGAAGATGAGTTAGTTAATTTTATATGCCATTTGCTTACTTAAATGACAATGATTGTTGTTCTGACATCACTATGGTGACCTTCGATTAGTTCTTAAATGCATTTAAAATAGCCTACTTTCATTGAAAGCTATAAAGGGGTTGTATAGAGAATAGGGTGCCCTTATAGATTTTTTGTGTTTACAGGAGATTTTAGTGCTGTTTATTACTGATGTATGGTCTGCCATAAGAAAGACAAGTTGTTCAAGACTGGGTGTTATTGTCAAGTTTTTAGATGACACACATACAGAATTATTATTTAGACAACTTGTGCAGGTATGTGTATTCAAATTTCTTCACGTAATTTATGTGCCCATACTTTACAAAAGTGTCATTTTTTTTTTCAAGTGAGTAGTGATTCTGATTGGACCATCATTGTTAATGAACCAATCAGCATTAATTTTTTTCACATACATACCTCTGAAAGTGGAGAGTTGTAGGTTCTAAATACTCTGTCCAGAATGTCCCTTACCAATTCAAGATGGAATGCCAGTTTTAAGTATGTAAATTTGCTGAACTCCTTCAGGACAAAGACAGATTAAAAAATTATTACAAAGGATATTTATCAATATTATTTTATTATAGATATGCTGTGATAATGAGAGTGAATGGCAACCCATCAATGGTGCAATATTAGGTAAGAATATAGTTCTCTGAATGTATGAATTGTATTTGAAATATTCTTATACTCAATCCTCATCATTACTCAATAATCAAACATAATAATAGTAGAAAACTGACAGAGTTGTGTTCAAAACTACTCAGTTTAATGATATGATTAAAGAACACTACTCAGTAATCATACCTAATAATGGTAGAAAATAGATAGTGAGTTATATTTAAAACTACTCAATTAAATGATATGATTAAAGAACACTACTCAGTAATCATATCTAATAATAATAGAAAATAGATAGTGAGTTTTATTTAAAACTACTCAGTTTAATGATATGATTAAAGAACACTACTCAGTAATCATACCTAATAATGGTAGAAAATAGATAGTGAGTTATATTTAAAACTACTCAATTAAATGATATGATTAAAGAACACTACTCAGTAATCATACCTAATAATAGTAGAAAATTGATAGTGAGTTGTATTTAAAACTACTCAATTTAATAATTTGATTAAAGAACACTACTCAGTAATCATATCTAATAATAGTAGAAAATAGATAGTGAGTTATATTTAAAACTACTCAATTAAATGATATGATTAAAGAACACTACTCAGTAATCATATCTAATAATAATAGAAATTTGATAGTGAGTTTTATTTAAAACTACTCAGTTTAATTATATGATTAAAGAACACTACTCAGTAATCATACCTAATAATAGTAGAAAATTAATAGTGAGTTGTATGTAAAACTACTCAATTTAATAATATGATTAAAAAACACTACTCAGTAATCATACCTAATAATAGTAGAAAATAGATAGTGAGTTGTATTTAAAACTACTCAGTTTAATGATATGATTAAAGAACACTACTCAGTAATCATACCTAATAATAGTAGAAAATTGGTAGAGAGTTGTATTTAAAACTACTCAATTTAATAATATGATTAAAGAACACTACTCAGTAATCATACCTAATAATAGTAGGAAATTAATAGTGAGTTTTATTTAAAACTACTCAATTTAATGATATGATTAAAGAACACGACTCAGTAATCATACCTAATAATAGTAGAAAATAGATAGTGAGTTGTATTTAAAACTACTCAATTAAATGATTTGATTGAAGAACACTACTCAGTAATCATATCTAATAATAGTAGAAAATAGATAGTGAGTTGTATATAAAACTACTCAATTTAATTATTTGATTAAAGAACACTACTCAGTAATCATACCTAATAATAGTAGAAAACTGATAGTGAGTTGTATTTAAAACTACTCAATTAAATGATTTGATTGAAGAACACTACTCAGTAATCATAACTAATAATAGTAGAAAATAGGTAGTGAGTTGTATTTAAAACTACTCAGTTTAATTATTTGATTAAAGAACACTACTCAGTAATCATATCTAATAATAGTAGAAAATAGATAGTGAGTTGTATTTAAAACTACTCAGTTTAATTATTTGATTAAAGAACACTACTCAGTAATCATATCTAATAATAGTAGAAAATAGATAGTGAGTTGTATTTAAAACTACTCAATTTAATTATTTGATTAAAGAACACTACTCAGTAATCATACCTAATAATAGTAGAAAACTGATAGTGAGTTGTATTTAAAACTACTCAATTAAATGATTTGATTGAAGAACACTACTCAGTAATCATATCTTATAATAGTAGAAAATAGATAGTGAGTTGTATTTAAAACTACTCAGTTTAATTATTTGATTAAAGAACACTACTCAGTAATCATACCTAATAATAGTAGAAAACTGATAGTGAGTTGTATTTAAAACTACTCAATTAAACGATTTGATTGAAGAACACTACTCAGTAATCATACCTAATAATAGTATAGTAAGTTGTATAACTGTAATATTAGATTAATATAACAATGCCATTGTATAATTTCAGGTATAACTGTAATATTAGATTAATATAACAATGCCCTTGTATAATTTCAGGTATAACTGTGATATTAGATTAATATAACAATGCTAATGTATAATTTTAGGTATAACTGTGATATTAAATCAATATAACAATGCCATTGTATAATTTCAGGTATAACTGTGATATTAGATTAATATAACAATGCTAATGTATAATTTCAGGTATAACTGTGATATTAAATCAATATGTCTCAGATTCTAAGGTAAATATTAATATAACAGAAAAGTATAAAGCAAAGAAAAATATTTCATGACATTATGACAAGTATTGATGATAATGTCATGAATGGAAAAAGTCATGTTGAATTTTCTACAAAATTCTAATTTATCTAAAAATGTTGATACTTCACAATTGAATATGTGAATGGAATCATGGTTCATCAGTAATTGCAACCCTAGTGTAAGGCCATATAGGTTCAGATTTAGACGAGTTAATTTGGTAATAATTTTTTGAAAATGTGTTTGTATTCTATTATTCCAGTGTATTCCTGAATCTATTGGGCAGAGGATATTACCCACAATCTTTCAGCTAATATGTCATCCTCAACTAAGTATACGTGAAACAACTGTGAAAGCTTTAACTGTTTATATCACAAGTTGTAATACTCATACTGTTACTTCTACTTTACATCAAGTTATCACTTTACTTGGTTATAAACCAAGTACTCATCAACTAGAGGTATGTTATTTACCAATCTACCAAGTTTTTAGGAAGACCTTAAAGATTTATTATCGACAAGATCTTTTTTTCTATGTCAAAAACTAGTCTTGACCATTGTTCAAATGATATGCTATATTTTCCTACAGATCAGCACTGATAGTTTAGTTGAAGCATATAAAGCTGAAGGATTGTTAAAGATATGCTCTTCAATAATAAAGGTAATTTCTTTATATTTGAATCTTTAAAAAGATTTTGATTTCTTGAATGAAAGAGGTTTTCTAAAACTAAGTGTTAGATGACGTCACTAATAGCAAAAGGCATATTTTGTGATTGGTGATGTAATCAATCACTTAGTTTTAGTGGAATTGCAGGAGCCTTGATACAAATGAAAAATTAAGAAAACCTCTTGTTTTAAGTTTTACCATTATCATGTTATTGTTTTAAGTTTTACCATTATCATGTTATTGTTTTAAGTTTTACCATTATCATATTATTGTTTTAAGTTTTACCATTATCATGTTATTGTTTTAAGTTTTACCATTATCATGTTATTGTTTAAAGTTTTACCATTATCATATTATTGTTTTAAGTTTTATCAGTATCATGTTATTGTTTTAGGTGTTATCAGTATCATGTTATTGTTTCAGGTGTTATCAGTATCATGTTATTGTTTCAGGTGTTATCAGTATCATGTTATTGTTTCAGGTGTTTTCAGTATCATGTTATCATTTCAGGTGTTTTCAGTATCATGTTATTGTTTTAGGTGTTTTCAGTATCATGTTATTGTTTTAGGTGTTTTCAGTATCATGTTATTGTTTCAGGAGTTAGCTTTATCTTGCTATTGTTTTAGGTGTTACCATTATCATGTTATTATTTCAGGTGTTACCATTATCTTGTTATTATTACAGGTGTTACCATTATCATGTTATTATTTCAGGTGTTACCATTATCATGTTATTATTATAGGTGTTACCATTATCATGTTATTATTTCAGGTGTTACCATTATCATGTCTGTTGTCAGAATGGTTATCATATCTAACAGTGTTTATATCTTATTTATCACATGAAGCGTCTACAGTGCGACAAACTACTAGTCTTGTATTTAAACAATTAGGTTAGTTTGAAAGGACATCCATGAGCTTTTTATTATTACAGATTTTGACCTAATGTCTTTAGAATGACAGAAATAGTCATTATATTCATTTTCAATTACTTGAAGGGAAAGGAAAGATTTGTTTAAGCCTTTGCATTTGTATAATTGACTCTTTGCTTCTATTTGTAACTTGATAATTTCTGTTCACTTAAATAAAAATGTCACGATCACTAATAATATTAGAAGAGGAAAATGGAAAAGGCACAGACAAAAGCTTAGGTCTCCAATATGTTTAAGGAATATTTTACAGGTTAATGAATTTTAGTCATTTTTTTTCTGGAGTAGATTTTTTAAGTACACAATTGATATTTGCAGTATGTAAATGTGGTAGTAATCCAGTATTGTTCAAATCTATAATTGGTAATTTGGTTTTAGATTGGTCATCAAGTTGTGGTACTACTACATACCAAGAAGGTAAGATATTGATTCAATTGGGTTTTGGGGAACTCGAAATGATTCCTGTATATAAAGGTATACTAAAGACACTTTGACACTTGCACAAATTCTAATGGTTAATGTCCTTGTGAACTAGGATATACTGTCTTATTATATACTGCCATTTATGAAGGACATTGTTGGTATTTATTCTGTAGATAACTGCAGTAGAGTAAAGACATGGGAGTGTAAAGAGGGGAGATTATTTGTGTACGAGTTGATCTGTGAATATTTAGTTAAGAATCATTGGTTGATGACATTTGGTCCTTTACAACCCACAAAACATGGTGAAATACGCAGATTATCAACATCAGCTTTATCTACTAGGTAAGTAGAAACCGGTTTATCTTGTCATTAAGATGAAAGTATCCTTTGTTGGAAATGATTAGATATTATCAATGACTGTTATTTATACCAAGTTCCAAAACTATTGTGATTATCGTATTTACAGGGTAAAATTAATGGTGTTTTGTGACATCAGTATCACAAAATCTGCATAATCACATAATGCCCTTTGCGATGGGGACAAAAAGCGCCACAAAACATTTAGTTTTAGTGGAATTTCAGGAACGACAGACAACTGACTGAAAATTAGAATGGTTGAAATTGATTCTATCAGTGTCCGAGATACAAATACAAATTTTATAAAACCTCTTTACAATCCCTTAAGTTTGTAACATTTTGATTTATGGTAGTGTTATAAATAAAGAAGAACTAGAGAAGATAGCCAGTACATCGCCAATCTGGAGTGAGATATTATCAGAGCTAGCTGGGAAATCTTTATTACATCAGACATATTTATATGATAGGTTTACACTTCAGGTAGGCATCACATTTATTTCTCTCCACAGGATAGAGTCACAGCAGCCATATTGAAATAAATTTTCTATAGTTACTACAGACTACACATCTTTTGCTCCATACTGTGAAAAACTGTTCCAAGTCTGTAGCTAAAATAGTTTTATCACACAACAGCACTGTTTGTCAGTTCATAAAATGGCTTTGGAATGATATGAATTCGTATCATAGGCCAATGTATGTATTCATGAGTCACATAAACAAATGTCATGGCATCCTATAACATAAAACAAGGCATAAAGCGAAGTTAATGGCATAAAGTGATGTTAATGGCATAAAGTGATGTTAATGGCATAAAGTGATGTTAATGGCATAAAGCAATGTTAATAACATAAAGCAATGTCAATGGCATAAAGCAATGTCAATAACATAAAGCAATGTTAGTAACATAAAGCAATATTAGTAACATAAAGCAATGTTAATAACATAAAGCAATGTTAGTAACATAAAGCAATGTCAATAACATAAAGCAATGTTAGTAACATAAAGCAATGTTAATAACATAAAGCAATGTTAGTAACATAAAGCAATGTAAATAACATAAAACAATGTTAATAACATAAAGCAATGTTAGTAACATACAGCAATGTTAATAACATAAAGCAATGTTAGTGACATAAAGCAATGTTAATAACATAAAGCAATGTTAATGGCCTAAAGCAATGTCAATAACATAAAGCAATGTTAATGGCCTAAAGCAATGTCAATAACATAAAGCAATGTCAATGGCATAAAGCAATGTCAATAACATAAAGCAATGTTAGTAACATTAATCAATGTTAGTAACATAAAGCAATGTTAATAACATAAAGCAATGTTAGTAACATAAAGCAATGTTAATAACATAAAGCAATTTTAATAACATAAAGCAATGTTAATAACATAAAGCAATGTCAATAACATAAAGCAATGTTAGTAACATAAAGCAATGTTAGTAACATAAAGCAATGTTAATAACATAAAGCAATGGTAATAACATAAAGCAATGTTAATAACATAAAGCAATGGTAATAACATAAAGCAATGTTAATAATATAAAGCAATGTTAATAACATAAAGCAATGTTAGTAACATAAAGCAATGTTAATAACATAAAGCAATGTTAATAACATAAAGCAATGTTAGTAACATAAAGCAATGTTAGTAACATAAAGCAATGTTAATAACATAAAGCAATGTTAGTAACATAAAGCAATGTTAATAACATAAAGCAATGTTAGTAACATAAAGCAATGTCAATAACATAAAGCAATGTTAATAACATAAAGCAATGTTAATAACATAAAGCAATGTTAGTAACATAAAGCAATGTTAATAACATAAAGCAATGTTAATAACATAAAGCAATGTTAATAACATAAAGCAATGTTAATAACATAAAGCAATGTTAATAACATAAAGCAATGTTAGTAACATAAAGCAATGTTAATAACATAAAGCAATGTTAATAACATAAAGCAATGTTAGTAACATAAAGCAATGTTAGTAACATAAAGCAATGTTAATGACATAAAGCAATGTTAATTACATAAAGCAATGTTAGTAACATAAAGCAATGTTAATAACATAAAGCAATGTTAATTACATAAAGCAATGTTAATAACATAAAGCAATGTTAATAACATAAAGCAATGTTAATAACATAAAGCAATGTTAATTACATAAAGCAATGTCAATAACATAAAGCAATGTCAATAACATAAAGCAATGTCAATAACATAAAGCAATGTCAATAACATAAAGCAATGTCAATAACATAAAGCAATGTCAATAACATAAAGCAATGTTAATAACATAAAGCAATGTCAATAACATAAAGCAATGTTAGTAACATAAAGCAATGTTAGTAACATAAAGCAATGTTAATGACATAAAGCAATGTTAATGACATAAAGCAATGTTAATAACATAAAGCAATGTTAATAACATAAAGCAATGTTAATTACATAAAGCAATGTTAATAACATAAAGCAATGTTAATAACATAAAGCAATGTTAATAACATAAAGCAATGTTAATTACATAAAGCAATGTTAATAACATAAAGCAATGTTAGTAACATAAAGCAATGGTAATAACATAAAGCAATGTAGATAACATAAAGCAATGTAAATAACATAATGCAATGTTAATTACATAAAGCAATGTTAATGGCATAAAGCAATGTAAATAACATAATGCAATGTTAATTACATAAAGCAATGTTAGTAACATGAAGCAATGTTAATTACATAAAGCAATGTTAATAACATAAATCAATGTTAATTACATAAAGCAATGTTAATAACATAAAGCAATGTCAATAACATAAAGCAATGTTAGTAACATAAAGCAATGTTAATAACATAAAGCAATGTTAGTAACATAAAGCAATGTTAATAACATAAAGCAATGGTAATAACATAAAGCAATGTAAATAACATAATGCAATGTTAATGGCATAAAGCAATGTCAATAACATAAAGCAATGTTAATTACATAAAGCAATAACAATAGTATAAAATCAAAAAATTATAAGGAATGGAAATAACTTTGCTAACATTGGTTGGTGAAAAAAAAATTATTCTACAAATTTTTAACTTTATGTGACCCGCCCATTGAAATTTTTAAATGTCTTTTTATCATCAGTTTTTCATTCATTATTTTTGCATTTTTCGATCATTCATCCAGTTGGATATATGTTAAACATTGTATTTAATTACAGTTTGAAGACTCTATTAAAGATTTTGGTTGGTTATTTATGGAACAATGTAGAAGACATAATTCTGATAAAAATACACAATACATTGAGTAAGTATTAGTATTAGAATTAGAAATGAATGTGGATCATGGTTGCTGTTATGTGAAAATATGGGACAGATTTGCCATTTTGAGGGGTTAATTTTGGTCTTGAATATATATGTAAATACTTTTCAGAAGTACTAGAAATGTATTGTACAGAAATCGCATAATTCCTTCAAAAATACCTTAAACTATGAATTTCACTTTCTATATGTGTCTTTTCTATATATGACAGTGTCTCAAGAAAAGACATGTCTTTCAAAGGCAGATAATTCTGGACACGCATGGCTCAAATTTCGATGGTGAGCTGTGGACATTATTACTGATTAGCTTAATTAGAGAATCCAATTTCTGCAACATGATTGGTCCAACAGATGGCGACCCTGTCTCTTTAAAGACTCAAGTCTCAATCAATCTCCCAAAATGGCACATCTGTCCCTTTAAACTAAATGATGTGTGATTGCTTTGATTAACTAGTACCTGTCAATTATTCAATTGTTTGTTATGTTCCAAAGTGGTAAATGGCCACTATAAGAGTTTAAAGAATATGTAGTGTAACTACCCTTTTGATTTTGCAGAGATATATCTTGGTTAAAGACAGTTAAAATACAACATTGTCAAGACTTACTGCATACTATATTATATCAAACTCTAGAATGTCTTTTAGATAATCAGTGGGAGTTGAAAAGAATAGCACAACAAGTAAGAGTATATATTATTATAGTTACCATTACTTTGTCCATCATACAGATCAGAGAAATATACATAAATATAAAAAAAGCGTAGGTTTTTTAGCCTTCAACAGGAGCAAAAGAGTGAGATATGAAAACTGACATTTTATTTCATTATATTATCTGGCGTTGCCATCAATAATTGTGATTTATTGTGTTTTTTAGGTGTAACCATTACCATGTGAACATTGTGATTTGTTGTATTTTCAAGGTGTTACCATTGCTAAGCGCATTATTGTAATTATGTTTTATTTTCATGTGTTACTATTACCAAGTGAAAGTAAATAACTGTGATTATGTTGTTTTTCAGGTGTTACTGTTACTATGTAAAAAAAGATGTGATTATGTTGTTTTTGCAGGTGTTACCGTTACTAAGTAAGTAAATGTGATTATGCTGTATTTGCAGAAGTTGCCGTTACTAAGTAAATAATTGTGATGCTGTTTTTTTTTCCAGGTGTAAGCATTATTAAGTGAATAATTGTAATGATGTATTTGCAGGTGTTACCATACTAAGTAAATAGTTGTGATTTTATGGTATTATGCAGGTGTTACGATTATTAAGCGATTGTGTCGTATTTTGCAAGTGTTACCATTACTAAGTGATTATGTCGTATTTTATGATATTTTTCAGGTGTTACCATTATTAAGTAATCCTGTTGTATTTTGCAGGTGTTACCATAACTAAGTGAATAATTGTGATTTTACGGTATTTTGCAGGTGTTACCATTACTAAGTGATTATGTTGTATTTTATGGTATTTTTCAGGTGTTACCATTATTAAGTAATCCTGTTGTATTTTTCAGGTGTTACCATTATTAAGTAATCCTGTTGTATTTTGCAGGTGTTACCATAACTAAGTGAATAATTGTGATTTTACGGTATTTTGCAGGTGTTACCATAACTAAGTGAATAATTGTGATTTTACGGTATTTTGCATAATTGTGATTTTACGGTATTTTGCAGGTGTTACCATTACTAAGTGATTATGTTGTATTTTATGGTATTTTTCAGGTGTTACCATTATTAAGTAATTCTGTAGTATTTTGCAGGTGTTACCATAACTAAGTGAATAATTGTGATTTTATGGTATTTTGCAGGTGTTACCATTACTAAGTGAAGTAATAAGGTGGTATGATATAGATTTGAATAAATCTATCATCAAAGATAATTTAGCCTCTAACAATCCAACTATGGTATATATGGCATCATTTCTATTAAAAGAATCATTAGAACACTGTGTCAGACTGTTACCACTGCTGAAAGATCCACCAAAATCGTGGAAGGTTAGTCTCAACGTATTTTATTCTGAATGTGATGCAGGAAAACTTTGTAGAAGAGATTATTACAAGTAGTGGATGACTGGCCTTACATATACATTTATCGATTATGAAATTTATAATAAATTATCAATATTTTGAATTTATAGCGCAGAGTTAATACAAAAATGAAGTAATTATCTTGCGCATGTTTGAGTGAGTGTAATAGTCAAATAAGATTGAGTGTAGCCAATATGGTGGCACTTTTAAACCATATGTAGACAATCCTTTCAGCCATGTTAACTCGTGTTTATCTCTCCAAAAAGTTAGGTTTTGAACCCAAGCTTCTAAGTTGGTCATATATACTATACAGGAGTCTCAACTCAAATATTGTAGTTAGGCTGTACCTCAAGCTACTCAAATTAAAGCTTCTATCCACCATTGTTTATTGTATTGTAGGATGAATTAGTATGCTGTGAAACCATAGACAACCTACTGCAATCTTTAAAACAAGAGAGTGATTATTACCTATCTACTGTAGAGATAATATTGTACAGAACATCATTTGATAGATTGTCATTATTAGCTGTAGAGATTATAATTATACTGGTTAATCACTTTAATATTCCTGACAATAAGGTAAATTCCTGGAAGTTCTTAATGACTCAAACCCTGATCAGATAGTTGTTGATAATGCTGCGTTTGATACCTGCAGTGAAAAAAGTGATAACTACTTGCTTGCAAATATGAAACTTGTGCAGAAAAGTTGAGACTGTCCATGCAATATTCACAACTTTATAACTAAGATGAACGAGGGTGTTAGTGGTGTTGATATATTTCTATATTCCAATTCCAAGCACAATTTTTGTTGAACATCTTTGCACATCATCTACAAAGAAGAATCACATTTCAAGTTCCTGCTATTTTCGCATTTTAAGGTTGTAGAATTTGTGAAAATTGGTGTTGACAATTTTTTCCATTTATGCGACTTTCTCAAGTAGTAAATACATGCGTGTGCAAGTTCAGTGATCTTGAATAAATTATCTTTCTTCATTATTCCAATCGTTCAAGCTTTAAAGGATTATGGATAAATTGGAAAAGATGGTTTGCCAAATGACCAATTGGTAGACAAGATCTTAGTGAAAGTTGTTAACCGTGTAAAAAATGGTTGTTTTTTTCTTTCATTGTAACATAAATAATCTTACTATATTATTTTCTAGAAAATATCAGTTGGTGAAAGTTTTTTCAACTTCTGGCAAACTTTGTTTCAATTTGCTCATCCTACCAGTCAGATCTGTCATGTACTACAGAAGAAAACTATACCAATATTTTCATCACCTTATACAGGATATCTTAGGTTTGTTACTTTATATCACTTTTGACTTATGTTTTTGAAAAGAAAATTAGAGTTAATTATGTTTTAACAATTGTCAACCGGCTCATGTGACTCAATTTCTGCATTAAAGGGACAGATTTTGCACCCTTATGTGATAAAGTATATTTTGCGATTAGTGACATTATCAAACACTTTATTTTAGTGAAATTGCAGGAACCACAGACGTCTGACTTAAAATAGGAACAGCGCAAATTGATGCTGTCAGTGTCCCTAAAACACAAAAAAAATTTAAATACCTCATTACAATCCCTTTAATAAGCCTTTCAAGGCATTACCAGATATTATACAAGCGGTTCCAAAATACATTAAAGGGTTTTTGGGTCTATGTTAATCATTCGTGTTTCAGTTGTTGTTTAGTGGAACCAGAAAGTGATATATTATGTGCTAGACAAGTAGAGAAGTGTTTAGTATTAGCTGTGTATGAACACTTAACACTATATCTCAGTAACACATATCAACCAAGATATCTACCTATTATAACACATTATATTGGTTTGTTTGCTGATGATTCTATAGTTAGTAAAGAACTGGTTCACTGGTAAGTCATTTCCTCTTGCTAGTGATTGAAGTTCTGACACAGTTAAAATGCTTTTTGTTGTGAAAATGGATGAAATACCTACATCAGAGCTCCAGACCGTAATAAGACCCTCTGAATTTTTCAATTTAGTTTCCCATTCGGAAGGGATACAGTGTATATTTTGTGTATAGATTCTCAAGTGGGTCTCTAAGATAAGGCCCTGTTTGCTGCAGAAAATGCACATTCCCTTGAAAGTTGAACATAAATTATAGTTAATACATCTGTCCAGGAAGAGTATCTGCCATTGCCCACTGCATGGCATTTCTTACGTCATTAGCCTAATCAAATGTAGAGATGTGAGTCTAAGAAAAAAGGTATACATTTATTAGAGTGCCTGAAAATCCATACAAAGCACTGGTTTTGTTTTCAGTTTACTTAAGTTAAGTGTTGTTATTGTGGATCCTGTATTGAAAAGAAGAATATCTACTGACAGGAAACCACTCTATTTAAAATGTCTATATTATACCCTGAAAGAATTTTCAGCTATTATAGCTATCAAGGTGGGTACACTGAACTTACTTTAGACGCATGTAAAAGTTTTGGAAATGGTAGCTTTATACCAGTATGTGTAAGAATATTATTCATTTTGTAACAATAACAGTTACAATTATCCTCTATGGTTCACAGAATAGCCTTTAGTGAATCATTTGAGATTTTTGCTACAGACACTGAGATATCCCTAAAATTAAGGGAAAAAGCACAGTTTGGATAGGATCTAAAACTTTTTTATTTGTGATTTCAGACATTTGATACAGCACTTTTAGAAAAGATATTATCTATATATCTAGTGTTGTGTAGACCTATTAACCCCAACAAACATCTTCCCAGTTTATTTAAAGCAATTTGTTCTAGACTCAATAAGGTAAGCAATATTTACTGTGCTTAATGCTTACACAGTGTTCACAAACTGAAGAAATTTGATATAAAGAGTTCTTGTCTTGTTATTGATTTCCTTCATGTATACCATTATATCTCCTTCAATAAATTGATATTTGTATTATTAAAGAACATTACTTGGTAATCTTAAAATAGTAGTGATAGTGAGTTAAATGATTTGATGAAAGAACACTACTCTGTAATCATACCTAATAATAGTAGAAAATTTATAGTGAGTTTTATTTAAAACTACTCAGTTTTATTATATGATTAAAGAACACTACTCAGTAATCATACCTAATAATAGTAGAAAATTTATAGTGAGTTTTATTTAAAACTACTCAGTTTAATTATATGATTAAAGAACACTACTCAGTAATCATACCTAAGAATAGTAGAAAATAGATAGTGAGTTTTATTTAAAACTACCCAGTTTAATTATATGATTAAAGAACACTACTCAGTAATCATACCTAATAATAGTAGAAAATTTATAGCGAGTTTTATTTAAAACTACTCAGTTAAATTATATGATTAAAGAACACTACTCAGTAATCATACCTAATGATAGTAGAAAATTGATAGTGAGTTTTATTTAAAACTACCCAGTTTAATTATATGATTAAAGAACACTACTCAGTAATCATACCTAATAATAGTAGAAAATAGATAGTGAGTTTTATTTAAAACTACCCAGTTTAATTATATGATTAAAGAACACTACTCAGTAATCATACCTAATAATAGTAGAAAATTTATAGCGAGTTTTATTTAAAACTACTCAGTTAAATTATATGATTAAAGAACACTACTCAGTAATCATACCTAATGATAGTAGAAAATTGATAGTGAGTTTTATTTAAAACTACCCAGTTTAATTATATGATTAAAGAACACTACTCAGTAATCATACTTAATAATAGTAGAAAATTTATAGCGAGTTTTATTTAAAACTACCCAGTTTAATGATAGGATTAAAGAACACGACTCAGTAATCATACATAATAATAGTAGAAAATTGATAGTGAGTTTTATTTAAAACTACTCAGTTTAATAATATGATTAAAGAACACTACTCAGTAATCATACCTAATAATAGTAGAAAATTTATAGTGAGTTGCATTTAATACTACTCAGTTTAATTATATGATTAAAGAACACTACTCAGTAATCATATCTAATAATATTAGAAAATAGATAGTGAGTTGTATTTAAAACTACCCAGTTTAATTATATGATTAAAGAACACTACTCAG
Source organism: Lottia gigantea (assembly GCF_000327385.1). Taxonomy (NCBI): domain Eukaryota; kingdom Metazoa; phylum Mollusca; class Gastropoda; family Lottiidae; genus Lottia; species Lottia gigantea. The sequence goes on along the minus strand of NW_008711185.1, from coordinate 385,481 downwards.
TAATCATACCTAATAATAGTAGAAAACTGACAGAGAGTTGTGTTTAAAACAACTCAGTTTAATGATTTGATTAAAGAACACTACTCAGTAATCATACCTAATAATAGTAGAAAATAGATAGTGAGTTGTATTTAAAACTACCCAGTTTAATTATATGATTAAAGAACACTACTCAGTAATCATACCTAATAATAGTAGAAAACTGACAGAGAGTTGTGTTTAAAACAACTCAGTTTAATGATAGGATTAAAGAACACTACTCAGTAATCATACCTAATAATAGTAGAAAATAGACAGTGAGTTGTATTTAAAACTACCCAGTTTAATCATATGATTAAAGAACGCTACTCAGTTTGATGATTTGATTAAAGAACACTACTCAGTAATCATACCTTATAATAGTAGAAAATTTATAGTGAGTTGCATTTAATACTACTCAGTTTAATGATGTGATTAAAGAACACTACTCAGTAATCATACCTAATAATAATAGAAAATTGAGTGTGAGTTGTATTTAAAACTACTCAATTTAATTATATGATTAAAGAACACTACTCAATAATCATACCTAATAATAGTAGAAAATTTATAGTGAGTTGCATTTAATACTACTCAGTTTAATTATATGATTAAAGAACACTACTCAGTAATCATACCTAATAATAGTAGAAAATTGATAGTGAGTTGTATTTAAAACTACTCAGTTTAATTATATGATTAAAGAACACTACTCAGTAATCATACCTAATAATAGTAGAAAATAGATAGTGAGTTGTATTTAAAACTACTCAGTTTAATTATATGATTAAAGAACACTACTCAGTAATCATACCTAATAATGGTAGAAAATAGATAGTGAGTTTTATTTAAAACTACTCAGTTTAATAATTTGATTAAAGAACACTACTCAGTAATCATACCTAATAATAGTAGAAAATTGATAGTGAGTTTTATTTAAAACTACTCAGTTTAATAATTTGATTAAAGAACACTACTCAGTAATCATACCTAATAATAGTAGAAAACTGATAGTGAGTTTTATTTAAAACTACTCAGTTTAATGATATGATTAAAGAACACTACTCAGTAATCATACCTAATAATAGTAGAAAATTGATAGTGAGTTATATTTAAAACATTGGTTAATGGTTTGATGTAAAAAAAATTTATTCAAGAGAAATTTCTCTATGCAATTAATCTTTCTTGCAACATTTCACCATGTACCCCGGTGATTTGGATTGTTATCTCTTTCATAACATCTGCATAATGTCAAGCTGTAATAGCTTGGCATTGAAAATGCTTTCATAATTGCAAATAACTTTCAGGAAGAATGTCTATAGTACCTTGATATTATAAAGCTAGTAGACAACTCTTTCCTTAAAAGGATTGTAAACATATTTTTAAAAATTTTTATGTGTATCTGATAGCAATATTTGCACTGTTTCAATCTTCAATCAGATGTGTGGTTCTTGCAATTCCAACAAAAACTATGTGTTTGATGATGTCACTAATATCATGCAGGGCCTTCCCTGATAAAACATATTTTCGATTAGTGATGTGGTCGAACACTTCCTTATTGTGGAATTGAAGGAAAATTAAAAATTGGAATGGTGCAAATTAATGCTATCAGTGTCTACGATATACATACAAATTTTTGAAAACCATTTTACAATCCTTTGAATACATCATATTGTCTTATATTGCTTGCAATGGTAGACTTGATAACTTAATGATTTACATAACTTACATACATTAATGGAGTTGTTTCCCTTAGATAAATGTGTCTGCTATTATTTTCAGGGAAGGAATTATACTGGTGATATATCACCTAGATATGAAAGTACAGGATTAAATGGTTATGATAAATTTTTACCAACTTTATATCAAGGTCATATTTCTTGTTTAGAAATTGAAAATAATGATTTCTCTGGTAAGAAATAAAATGGAACATTCTGCATTGTTTTTGTTTTCCATTTAAACATTGAGTGTGATTTACATTCTTATGCCATGAACCTCTAGTTACAGTACTTAAAGCATTAGATTTTGTGGCATCATTGGTGACGGCTGCTTATCATGATTAAATAGTCAGTAGAGTAGCAGCCAATGTTTAAAGGGTTAATGACTGAAGGAAATGGGCAAAGAGAGAAGTTTGATAGGTAATTGCAATTAACTTGGCCAATATATGTCTCTTCTTTTTCTCTTTGGTAAGGTCTACTTTGGTGTTGGGTCAACTAAATTAGCCAAAAGAATCATAATTGATTCTGAACTTACAACAATCTTTTAACATGATATTGAAATTTTCTTGGAATGGTTTTCTTATTTTTATCATTCTTGTTGCCGGTGGGCCTATGTTGTCATGTCTGGCAGGCTATTTTCAACCATGATTGATAGTAAAATAAACAACAATCTTGATAACAGTGTTGTCTTACATGGCAAGCTATCTTTTATTTAACTACATTTACTTTCATATTGCTTTTTTCTGTTGATTAGATTTTGATGCAAATGCAATGTATACAGAGTGTTTAAGCTTAAATACCAGTTTTGGTAAAAGACGGACATTGAGTGTATCGATAGACACCAAAGATAAAGGTGGAGGAGCATCAGATCAGGCTGAAGATTCAGATTGGGATAGCTGGAGTGAAGATGATGAGGTATGTATTATTTTGGGATAAGAGATAATAGGAGAAGAGTAACTGAGGATGCCGATGAGTTAAGTTGGGATGACATTAGTGAAAATGATGAGATAATGGGAAAGGGGCAACAGAAGATTTTGAAGATTCGGATGGGATAGCAGGAGTCAAGACAATGAATGAAGCATGTTTGGGATTTGAGGTAATAGGAGAGCGGCAACCAAGGATGCCAATGACTCAGGTTGGGGTGGATCATCAAATCATTCAGAATTGGATAGCTGGAGTGGATAGCTGATGATGTATGTATTACTTCAGGATTAGAGATGCTGAGGCACTGGTATATACTGATCTGTTGTATTTGCATTGTACCATGTCCTTGTTCAAATCGCATGAATGCACCATTTGCTTTCCTCATTCCAGGATGAATCTAACTTGACATCAACTTTCACAGACTTTTTACTCAAGATGAAAAAATCTATGAATTTAGGTGAGTTTACATCAAGAGCTATTGTATGTCCAACTCTCACTTCCAATAAATTGTTAATAAACACCATTTTTTGACCAATCTTGCCTTAGTAATTACCTAATAAGTAATAGCGTTCATAGCTCTCTGCCAAAATTTGGGCCTTCAAATCCAGAATTATCAGCGTTTGAAAGTTAAAATGATGACTTGTCTTTTCTTGAGACTGATTCCTAGTTTGAGGTATTTTTGAAGGAATAATGTACGTCTGAAGACCATTTACATAGATTCAAGACCCAAATCTTTCTTTGTGCAGCTGGTCCTTTGTAAAGACTCTTGGTAGCCAATTGGTTGACTGGAATAATGAAGAAAGACGACCTATTTTCTCAGTATTCTTTTTACTAATTAAAACATTTTAGTGCTCAATGAATTCCAGTACAGTAACTTGTTATCATTTGTTCCTTGATTTCAGATTGCAAAGAGATGATGAATTCTGAAATTAAGAAATTAAAGACTGCAGACAGAGAAACAATTCATAGACTTACAACTTTTTAATTTGACACTATTGTATGAGTTAAAGAAAGACTATGACTCAAAATACCTCTATTTATGAAACTCATTTGGAATAGTATCTCAATTTCATTTAATTCTCCTACTGTATGCTGATGTATGCAATTGTGAATTCTTCTATATAGAGATAATATCGTGTTTGCTTTATAAGCTGGAAGAGTTCACTTTTGGCTGTGTGTATCACTTTTCAGACGTCTGATTTGCTTGTGATAGATATGAAAGTTATGAATGAAATTCTCTAGTTAATTCGTACAGTTGAAAATGTTGATATTAGACTGAATACTGAAAACTGTAGTTAACAGTTGTTTGTTGTCATGTAATTGTACATAAGCCTTACATCATGCTTTCATTCTGTTTAGTGATGCGCATAGCTGAAATTGTGCAGTATCAGCTTAGAAATTCAAATTGTATGGTATGGTATCTATCATTTCTTTTCCTAATAATTCCTTTTCCTTATTAGGAATTACCTTAATTACCTTAATTATAGTCCATATGAAGTCCCGGGGGTGAAATTAAATTTCTGGGGTATGAAATTAGCAAAGAGGGGGAATTTGGGGTGAATTATATTCAAAGGGGGGACTCATCAGCTGAACCTCACCAGTTCATTTTCCTTTGAATCCTCGAAAACAATCTATTTTGAGTGTACATGCACAAAACTCTGTTTGTCATCTTGTGTCTCTTGCATTTAGGGCTTTAGCAGATATCTTGACAACAAAATCCTGGGCAGTCTGAACACAGTGATCTTAGCCTGAAATTATCGAAGCTAATACTAGATAGCTAGTATGTTCAAGAACACCATTAGCAAGGTTCTGAGCGAAGGGTTTTGACAACTGCACTTGTTTCTCAGGTGGAGAGGTGGATCATGAAGGTTGAGAAGCACACGTCTCTGGGTTCTAATATATTTAACAGCCTTTAAATTAATGGCGATATTTAGTATTTTATTTATTATTAGTGCTATTTAGTTTTTTTTCTCAATCAATTTTGGCCTAGACAGATCTATTGAGTTAAAACTAATAAAAATTGAGAAAAAGTGATAAGTATTTTAGTTTCAAGTATTATACATCAACGCTTACAATTTTACACCAATTTTCTGTTTTCAATTTTTCTTTTTATAAATATCTTCATTTTTTAATTTTGCTTCACAATGTGGGTTGAAGTTGAAGATTTTCAGTATTTCATTAAAATTAAATGACTTCTAATTTTATTCTTCATAAATCATGATTTCAATTTGGTTTCATCAAAGACTTCAAGCATTCCTGCATTTCAATGCATTTTTTTCCGTCCATATTGTTTTATTTATAACAGCTTTGTTATTTATAACTTATTTTTGTTATAACGATGTTGTTAGTATTATGTTATTTATTAAGATCTGAATAAAGGACAGTAGAAAATTAAGCTGTCTTATCATATACAGTTCCAGAAGATGTCAGAAAGATGTGGCTGTAGACAAATGGCATGGGGCCCCAATAATTGTCTGGAGTTCACTTATTTCCAGTCCATTTACTAAAGACTACAGTTGGAAAAAAAATTTTGGGAGGACAATTTTCATGCAGCCAGATGACCAGAGCAATTTCATGCTTCATTTTGCGTTTTATCTGCACAGGCCATCCATGATCCAACAAAAGAATGTATTTGCAATTGTCCACATTTATGCTGGACAATCATGTTGGATAAGAATACAAGTAATTGTTTCACTTTATATGAGTCAGAATCTGATTGGTTGATTACTTAAGAGTGAAGAAGTTCATAGAAAGCAGATTACAGATGGCAAGTTGCATTATCCTCAGAAAATATATTAAAATTTCAATCTGATTGTCTCTTGAGATTCATATGAGACGATTCTGATAAAAAAATTCACATAAGTTTTTTAGTTGATTTACACACAAGACAAAACAAGATATACACATGATCATATTCAACACAACAAACATAATACATATCATATATATATGGCACTATCATAAACTCCATCATGGCACAATTTAATTTATTCCTTATATTTTGGCATTTCTGGAATGATTAATACTAATTTATGTCACAGAAATTTCCTTTCAACACACTGCTCTCCTTATTTTTCAGTTAATGGTATCTTATTTCATCGTCATCAAGGTAATAAAAAATCCACAGCAAATTTGGAATTAGCAAGAGTAAATGCCCCATACAATACATCACATCTTCTGCTCATAATAACTTAGACTACAAGAGATATTTTCATAGAGTATTTAGTCTTTTAAACGAGATACTACATCTTAACAAACAGTAAAATTGTCAATGATAGACCAACAATTTTAATCAAATGACCAAAGAACTGTCTCTCAGATTAGAGAACTTGAAAAGTGTTATCTAACCACTACAGAATCTGCATTAAGTACATGTATGTTGTAAAAAGGGACTCTGTGACATTTCGAAGTTGGTATATAATTAACTTTCTATGTTTCTGCTCTCAATTTTGCTAGTAATGAGGGCAACAATAGAAAATCTTGCAGGAACTGTTAATCTACCTATTCTTTGATTTTTACATGTAGAAGATTTATTAATGTGCTTCAGTTTTGTATTCAGAAAACTGATAGCATCAATTTGCACTATTTCAATTTGTAATCAGATGTCTGTGGTTCCTGAAATACCACTGGAACTAAGTGTTTGACAATGCACTAATTACGAGAGGCTTTATGTAATAAATTAAAGCATATTTTACGATTAGTGCAAATTTATGCTATCAGTGTCCCTAATACACATAAAATAATTGTTCAATTGAATTGCATTACTGACAATGGAAACAGGGCTATGGCTGAAAGTCCTAGGCTAATATTTTGACCTATTCTGAAATCAGATATTGAACCCTAAGCCACAAAGGGATCAAGCAGTAGCTGTTGAACTGTGAGTTTCCACTGGTTTGGCAGTACAATAATATTTTTTATGAGCTATAAAAGATGCCTGATAGGTAAAACTGATATCACAGCTATGACAATATTTATCTGATGATGGGGGTAAGGGTATTGGTGGAGTTGGTATTAAATTAGGAGACAGGGAATTAGGATTTGGAATGACAAGATAAGGTAGTCCATTCACTGAATTTCTAATCTGAACTCCAGCTTCATGTGGAGATTTCACTAAAGATCTACTTTTGGGAGATTCTGAAGCAGGTCTACTATTTGGATGATTTTGTCCAATGATTGGTTTGATGTCTACTGAAGGGGGTCGCTTTTCAGCCACATCATAATCTCTATCCAGTTTTTCTTCCTTAATAATTATTTGCTTTGGTGATGAGATTGGGGAAGGGCTAGAATTTGGGTCAGTATTTTCTTGGCCACTGTCATTTGTGACATCATGGACACTCTGATGACACACCAAGTCTTTGACACTTTTTCCAATAAAATCACATTGATCACATTGAAGTTTTGTTCTTGAAGAAGTCATAGCACTATGTGATTTCATGTGAATACTTAAATAGTTTGAGTTAGCGAAGGTATCACCACAAATAGAACACTGTTGGACTTGTAATCCCATATTTTCACTTTTTTCAAATGATTTTCTTGAACGTCTTCGTTTATACGGCTCATTTTTTATTCGCAACAGTTCAGTTTCCATATCCAAAGGTGATGGAATACCATGTCCATTTGATTCTATTGGCACCAAAGGAGGTTCCCTGTATTCCACCATATTATCATCTGTGAATTCCTCACCATTGTCTATATGGGTTTTGCCATGCATCCTCATTCCACGAATGGTGTTTCCACGATACCCACAAATTGTGCACCTGAAGGACCGAGTTGGAACATGAACTTTCATGTGATCTGCCATTCTGGATTCAGTTTGTGTTACATAATCACAATGAGCACATCGCAAGAATGCCACTTTGTGTTTATCTGAGGAGCAAATGTGAAGTTTTAAGAGTCGCAATGATCGAAATTTGTTCTCACATTGTGAACACCTCAAATCAACTTCCTCATCTTCAGCTCCAGAATCCATCTCTGGTTTTATAATTATGTCAGCTGGTGGAGATTGGATCTCTGGCACTAGATCACAATCTTTGCCATGAGGACAATAAAATTCCTTATGCGCTTTCAGTGTACTGGCAGAACTGAATTTGATCTTACAAGGTATACAGAAAAATCTGTAAGCAATTTCACTGATGGGATTGTTTCTTTTTTCTGAGTCGGAACTCGTGGATGGTTTAGACTCTACTTGTTCAGGTGATTTTGAATCAGGTTTAGCCTCTGGAAGAACTGGAGAAGTTTGTGAGACTTTCTTGCCAGAACAATAATGCTGTTTGTGGATTAGAAAGTTTTCATGTTTGTAAAAAACAATGTTACATTCCACACATCTACTAACACCAGGTACAGAGAGAGCTGAGCCACCTATTCCAGCAGCATTCAAAGCAAAGGGAAAGAAGTTTGGCATCATTTGTGCTAAGAATGGATTTGCAGCTAAACCAGGCAAAAGATGGTTAGGTGTTTTTGGTGAAGAACTTGATTTTGAACTACTGCAAGGTGAGGATCTCTCTGACTTTATTCTCTTGGGTTCTGGACTTTGTTCTGGAAGGCTGCTGGATGATGGTGGTTTGGAAGTGGATAGATCTAATGGTTGATCTTCTTCTGGATGACATTTTGGAGAATCAGACCTTTTTGTCTCTTGCTGATGTGCTGGCTTGACTTTTGGAGATAGAACTTCTGGTTGAGGAGGAATTTTTAAAAGTGGTTGAAGAAGAACTGTTGGTACCATGCTAGGCTTACCATCAGCATCAACCACTGGTGTATACATGATTGATTCACCATGGAGAGAACCATTACTTTTATAGCTCTGTGGAGATATTAGATGATGATTTCTTGGAGAAAGATTCCTCATTCTGTTTGGTGACAACAGTTTTGGAGAAACTGAAGCGGGAGAGGAATCACCTGAAAGTCTTTCAGTTCTTACTTCCAGATTTTTCACTCGAGAACATCTCTGGGAACAATAAAACTCTTTATGAGCTTTAAAAGTGTTCATGGAGCTGAACTGTATATTACATTCTTTACAATAAGTTTCAGCAGAGGAAGTAGCTACTGGTATTGGTTTAGGAGATGGAGTTCTATGGGCAGGTCGGTTGTGGATTCTACGATGACGGTTGAGACTGGAGATTTTGTCAGTTGTATAGGAACAAGAGGTACATTGGTAGGACAGTTGTTCTGGTCGAGAAAATTTGCCTTCAGGACTTTCTAATGAGGAATTAGAATCATCATCTATTGGTCTCTTAACTGTTTCTCTTTCACCTTCATCATCTGTTATAGGTTCATCTTTGACTGATTGGTGTCCATCTGAAATATTACCATTTATTAAGCATCATTATCACAAAGCAGGCTTCAAATTATGTTCATAGTGATAAAGCCGAAAGGAAAATAATACCAAAGTCTCAGAAAGAGTGAGCATATTCTGCCTCATGCAATACTGCCAATACACCTGCCAATATCTAGATAAGCAGTTTCAAAATAAATAAATCTTAAAAAAAAAATAGCTTCAGTGAAATTATATGAGACAATATTAAGTCATCCTCGAAATTTATAAGCAGTTGGGAGGGACCAGTATTGCTGAATTTATTGATGGAGTCAAGAATGGAGTGTATTTTAGGCTTCGTAGGTGTAAGGCCTGGATAAAACTAATTGCTTTACATACAACAAAAAGAATTTTAAAGTTTGTACCTTCTGATTGAGATTCTTGGTCTTGTTGGTCAGCTGAAGCTGATGGTTTCCGTGAACAATAAAATGAGATATGACCTTGTAGCGTCCTGGGACTACTAAATCTTACACCACAAAATGGACAACCATAAATCAAAGCAGCTGAAAGAAGTACATCAATTAAGACAATTAGAAGTTAGTGTTGGGTTGGTCCAAAACCTTTTTGGTTGTGGACACTTTCATAGAATATTTTGTTAGACAGACGTAAAAGTAGGAAAACAAGGTTAGACATTTTAGACTGTTTATTGGCAATATTTTGGACTGAGTCAATAGTTGCAATCCCTGTGCTTTTTGGATACTTTCTAAGAATAATTGTGCACAGTCTTTTTAAACAGTAGAATTGACAAAGGGATTGGGACATATCCTAAATTCATGCTGCTAAATATAAGAATTATATTTACCATGGCCAGATGCTGAAGTTGGTTTAGTTGATGATTGAGTTATAACAGGTTGGGTTACTTTCGGTGAAGCTGCAGTAGTTGCTTCTTCTTCAACTGAAGATTCTGGTGATTTGTTTCGCAGCTCTTCTTCACCTTCTACGTGAAATGTAAATGAGGCTATTAATTCAGATCCAATATCTAAATCAGATTCAACTTGACACCATATTCTACCACCTGAAAAAAATAAGGTGAAACATATTAAAGTTGTGGATTGCATTATATAGTGTCATTTGACCAAAGGATCTGAAAATTCAAGTGGTATTTTTTAGGAAAAATTGGATACAAGACTTGTACAAGTGTAAAGTTTTTTTCTGTAATTGTTCATCATGGTTATCTTATATATATACTACTAGTATCTTCTCTCCTATTTCACATGAACTTTGTCCATATTAGTTCTGCAGCAATGCTTTCATTCATATATGTAGATATAGATTAAAGGAGATTATACTTATATACATAAGTAAATAACTTTATTTACAACAAAACATGTAACTGCAAGTGTCTGTAAAGTTTGATCAGTACTTTCAGAAATGACGTTTTTTTTATCTTTCAATAAAAAGTGTACGTACCATCTAGATGTACTTGTGTATTACAACATGATGAATCGGTTGATTGACGTAGTAATGTTAACCAGGCACCAGACTGATTAGAAACATTAACATATGCTTGTTTTCCTCCAATACTATTAAACTACAAAATATAATTTTTTTTGGTGTCTACAGAGATAAAACTATCCATATTTCAAGAACACTCTACCCTTGAACACTGAGTGTAAATGAAAAAAGTCATATACCCTGAACTTTAAAGTAATATAACTTATAATGTTAACATTATGTGACATCACTTGGTAACTGCCAATTCACTGGATGTTTGGGTATAAATTGTGTAATTGTGTGCCAGGTAAACTGGCTGCTAGGGTGGAAAGCATTCACTGAGCTAAATTGTCATCAGACTTGCCTGGAGATGATCTTTTATCAACTCTTGAAATAAGAGAGCAAAACAAGATTTTAGTCAATTTCCAGAAACCTACCTGTAAAATCAGATCTCCCATTTTAACTTTAACATCAGTTGAGATTATCTCTCCTTGAAACGGTCCTAGACTACTTCCTTTAGGTAGAGGAATTCCACTACACACTACCCATCCATATGTTAAATTATTATCAACATTAACTTCAATACGTTTTAAATGTAAAACGTCACTAGGTAACTGTAAATGACTTAGTAAACCTTCCATCATACTGTTTGGAGATGAAGACATCAAAGCAGACGCAGATGGTTTAACATGGTGGCCATTTTGAATTTCTTCATTCTGTGCATGATCTTCTTGGTGGATTTTGATCCTTTTTGCTTTTGGTTCATCTTCGTCTTCATGGGAGGATAAATCACTTCCATCTTTTAGTTTCACTTCTGACTCCTTCATGTCTTGAGAGTCATTCTCTTCTTTGGAAGATCCTGCAACGAGAACATGATTCTATAAATACATTATCGTATCTGAACCTGCAGACTTGGTAAAGATCCTCTAGAGCTGTTACGTATCTAATAATCTCAAGTCATTGATTGACACCAAGAAATAGCAACACCAGCATCAGTAGGCTATAGGTGGTGACAATTTTAATTCAAATGACCAAATCTGAAATTGGAAGATGTTTTATTACCAGTAGCTATATAATTATAAAAGATATATAATAAAATATATGATCAAGGGTTCCTGAAAATAACATTGTGCCTTGGTGTAAAAGCCATTCTTGAATACAAGAGTGTCTAGGTGTCGTTTTTTGCTTTTGGTTACGACTTGGTGTTAAGGTGACGGTGTATACTGCTCTCATTTACAGAAATGGTTTTTCAAGTTAAAGAAAGTCACCCACACCTAGACCTGAAAATAACCCTGTACCAAATGTCAAGCAGACTGTAATCTTCCTGAAAATCAATAACTTGTTAACTACACATAAATCCAAGTACTTTAAATAAAAAATCTTAATTCATTAAAAGATAAAACTAGTTTTTTATCTTCGAGATATGACCATAGATAAGATATGGGTACAAAGTACAACCTTGCATTATCATGCTTTGAAAAAGATTTAACTAATCCTAATCAACTATTAAAGATAATCCAGGTTAGATTAACTTGATCCTAAATTCATCATTCTTTCACAACATGCATGGTGTCTGTTAAGGCCCAAATAAGATTCCAATCTGATTTTTTTAAAAACAGTTTTGCATTATTTCTGAATATCACTTAAGACTTCACCTGAATAAGATGTAAAAAAAATTTTCATTTCATTTGAATGTATTTTGAGTTTGCTTATTGCAGCGTTAAACAGATTTCTTTGTGCTTTATCTTGTACAATAACATATTGCTATTGATAAAGAGAAATGTATCTCTTAGTAAAATCTAGTCTTTTATATTTTTGTCAATCTCTTTTGAGAGTTCAATACCTTCAAACATTTTGTTTCACAATACAGTCTATCAAAATATAAAGACTGATAAGCCTTACTTTGTATCAAGCATAATAGATGCTTTCCATCTGCACAGAGTTTTTTTTAGGATTTTTTAGTACAAAATCCACATTTTTATTTGATTGATCGTTTAAGTTTAAATTAATTTGACAAGAGCTCATAAATTTGTCGTTCACACATGTTTTGGACAGAAAACTCATCTGAGATATCTATACAGAAATTATCATGCTGCATTAGCCCTAATCTAATTTCAATTAGATTCCAATTTCGTATCTTTTCATTTTCTGATATCTTTTTAGTCTCAATAATAATCTAACATGTTTTCAACCAAAGGTCTGTCCCAAAGGTAGTATTTTTATCCTATCAGAGCATGTCATTTGAACCCATTTCTTTATGAATTAAGGAATTGTAGGATATAGAAACCTAAAGAAGAGCAATATTACAGCCTCTTTGGGTTTTGCTATCCCACAATTACTTATATTAGCAAGAAACAGGTTCGACATGATGTGCATTGATTGGTTGAAAGTAACATCATTGAGATAGGCCTTTGGTAAAAAAAACTTGTAAGATTACAATGGAGACTAAAAACAAATAATAAATTGTAATCTAATGTCCATTGCATAAGCCACAACTGTGGTCTAATGTAAATTGTAACTCATTCCATTTCATCTAATATAACTCCAGATATTGTTCATTCGCTACAACCAATGTACTGTATTGTAAACTGTTATTTCGAATTTAGTAGTGTTAAGTTTTGTCAAATGAATTGTTTGTAATATTAGAACGCTATATTTCTTATTTTAATTTGAGTGAAATTATCACAGATAATATATAAAAACAAATTTCTCATCATTTATATAAATAGATTGATATTTAAATTACAGGTCAATAAAGTAAAAGTTAGATATCATTATGATAACTATCCCTTTAATGTGTTTCATATTTTTTTTATTTTTCGCTTAAACCAACATTGTCTGCCTGTGTGTCTTCTACACTGAAATTTTCCAATTTTGTGAGTCAATTAAGAGCTAATTTTCAACTCACAAGTCATCCAAGTGTGTACAGAACACAGATTTTTACAATAATCAAAGATTAAAACTCTGATAAATATTCCCTTTAATGCAATAGATAAGAGTTTTACATTTCATGCTTGATATATCATAGATTTAAAGTTATTTATTTTAGGCTTTAAATGTGCATATCTTATCTTGGGTTTTTATCAGGTCATTATTTTATTGAGGTATTGTGAAAATAAAATCTTAAGGCTTTTTCAATGATTATCAGTGAACACCATCAAAACCGTTCATGTCACCTACATATATTATGTTACTATGAAGATATAGACTTTCATAACACTAAGTTATCATCATTTTTGTAATTTTTTGAAAAAAAATTTTCTCAGCTAAAAGGGATAGGGCTTCACAATGAATGGACTATCCCTGAACTATCTTAGGACTATCTTTAACTAAAAGATGTACAGCTCTAAGCATTTCTGTTCTGTCATTTTCTGTGGTCATTGATCACAGATCTGACAATAGCCTACTTTGAAAGGTTGCTCATTGGCATAATGGTAAATGCAAACCTGTCAAACCCACCATTTAAAGTGAGTTTAAAAAACAAGTCAAATAAAATAATTCTAATTTGATATCTGTGTCAAAAATATACCAAGTTATAAATAATTTTTTTTCCGGCCAGCTAAAAATGGTCAAAAAACTGAGTATATAGGGAAGTAAAAGGACTAAATCAGGTATTCCTGATTAACATGAACTGACTCTGTTTATGTTTGAAAATGTACTCTGATAATAATACATAGATGTCTTTGGAATGTGCATGAACATCTTTCATGTGTATGGATAACTTGAATATGTTTAGGGTGTATGGTTATCTTGAATATCTTTAGGGTGCATGGATATCTCATATTTTTGTGGTGAGTATGAATTTCTACTGGGTGAACATGAACATCTTCGAAATATTTAACAGGAATATCTTTGAGGTGCACATAGATATCTTAAAGAGTTGCACAGGAATATCTTTGATATGTCCATGAAAATATCTTAAAAGTTCCACAGGAATATCTTATCAGGAGAGAAATATCTTTGGGATGTGCATGAATATCTTTGGGATGTGCATCTTTGGGATTTGTATGAATGTCTTTGGGATATGTATGAATATCTTTGAGATGTACATGAATATCTTTGAGATGTGCATGAATATCTTTGGGATTTGTATGAATATCTTTGAGATGTGTATGAATATCTTTTAAGATGCATGAATATCTTTGAGATGCACATGAATATCTTTAAAGATATATACATGAATATCTTTAAAGATATATACATGAATATCTTTTAGATGTGCATGAATATCTTTAAAGATATATACATGAATATCTTTAAAGATATATACATGAATATCTTTTAGATGTGCATGATGAGTTTAGAGGCCTAGTGGAGTTTGATCATCCCAAAACCTAATTTTAGATGAAATTCCTTTCCAAACTCTCTTATCACTATCTTCTATGAGATGATAAATTCCCCTGAGCGGAAATTTCATCAGTTAACATTTCACCTTCTTTCAAATCAAATATCTAGAGATAGGCCAAATTTATCAGCAAAAAAATATGTTTCTGAGAATTATCGTTTGGTCTTATCAAAATTATTTTTTTCTATTACAAGATTTGAAAAATGATGGCAGATTTCAAGCACAAAAAATATGAATTTCGGTAAAAGATAATCAGGAATGATTATGGAATCAACCAATTGATAGTGTTCCAGGAATCAGTGAAAATCTTTGATATATTTCTAGTTCAGAAAATGGTATCAGTTAGGCCAAAGATAAAATATTAACAGATTTTCATTTTCTTAAACTTACTGAGATAATGAAGATAGGGAATGTCATGTTGTGAGCAATGAAGCAAAAAAGCAACATACTGTTAAAGATTTAAAGATGGATATTTTCAAGTTGATATATCTTTAAACATTTGCCAATGTAGAAATCCCATGAAAATAGAATGGTTTCAAAAGGCATATGATTAGCAACATATTGAAGTTTTCTGTATATTTAGGTTTATTTATTTCTCAAACTTAGCTTTTAATTAGAAATATTGAACTTCCTGTTCTACCTTCCTTGGTACTCTTTTTCTTCAAAATTCATATTCTACTGTTTATATCTGTTCCAAAAATTATAAATTTCAAGGTGAGGATTTTTAAAATTTTAATTAGAATATGCCAAATGCGAAAATCTCCAAAAAATCAAAAAATCAGATTGTTTCAATACACTACAAATATTTTAAGAAATATATTATATTAAATATAAGACTGCTTCGATGGGTTTAGATACTGAAAATCAAGACATGTTATACTGCCAGCCTCAAGTTAGTGGTTTGAAAGATAATGAAGAAAAGACTTATCATAAAGTAGTCAAGATAAGACCAACCTTGTGTATGTCGTATCATCTAAAACTTAGAAATTTATCGACTTATCATTGAAGTTATATGATCTCTCTATATGATACTATTGTTAAAACTTTCAATTAAAGCTTATCTCTTGTTGGGCAGGGCTTGTTTGCTAATCTATCTGACTCATAATGGTGTTTTTTATCTTATCCATACCAGGCAGGATTCACATACGTTATCTTTCTACTTTATCTTTTCTTTAGCTTCACTGATAAATCCCTCAAGTTTTCTACTTTCTTCAGTCGTAATGAACTTTTCTTGGAATCAGATGTAAGATCAATAAAGGCAGACAAAAATTTCACCATGCAGAATGCAGATCAGGACTGTTGCATTCTCAAATTAAGAATTTTTACAAGAATACAAGATAGAACCAACATAATTGTGTATTACCTGAATTTGAATAAGATATTTATCTAGCACGTCATAAACTTTTATCAGAAATTCTTTGTTGCATTCTCAATTTAAGAATTGAATAATTGTGTATAGAAGATATATTGACCTTGCATGTCAAAACTTTAACAGAAATCCTTGTTGCATTCTCAATTTTAGAATTTTTCAAATGCCACATAAATGTGTATAACCGTAATATATTATGTCAAAACTATGTCAAAACCCTTCCTATTTGTTCCTCCTTTCAGGATGTTATAAATTTTAATATGAAAAAAGTTGACTACGCCTTAGAAAATGCCTCATATGTCAATATTTTAATCATGTGAAAAATAATCATGTGTTTTTTGTGAAGCCAGGCAATGACATGGAGTGTGCAATGTAGGATATTTTGTAAGACAACAGCAATTATCAAGGAATCTTAAATGTGCACAGCCAGCAGCACATTCCGCCTCAATTTATTGTCCCATCTGAATGACTAACCAATTTTCAACCTATGCCAGGTTAGTGAGTAAGCATCTAAACTCACTCAGCTACTGTAACTCCCCATGTTTTTAAAGGAGAAATAGCAATTAGGACAGAGAGTTAAACAACAAATTGTCAAAAAGGGAAGGTGAAATAACTTATGACATAGCTCAGAAATAAGTCATTACAAAATGCTTTTCCATACTGTAATGTACAGTATGTATGTAGGCTGTAGATATTATCTTTAAAGGCATATAGAATCATTGTAAAGACTTGTTTTAACATGTATTAATATAAACTAGGTTTTTATAAGATTCTCGAGATAACCCACACACCAATCTATTACACTTTTATCTTTCCTTTCAATTTCACTTGATTGTCATATCACACACAAACACTGTGTACTATTTTATCTGCTGCTGTCCTATTGTTTATTTTTGTTTCCTTCAAAGGAAATTTTAAATGGCATACATGTAATTTTGAAGCAGAAAAATATTTTTTCTCCAACAATCTGCTTTGCAATACAGACAGATCACAGTAAGAGATTACATCAAGATTCAATGATAATCAATTTTTTTTACTTGGGGCTTGAAAGAAGGAAAAAACAGCAAATTGGAAGCTGATTTGCCTGTCAGACAATGATATCTGGAGATCTCAAGTAGTTTGGAGATGTTATCAAACTTCAAAAGCTTGAGATAAAAACTGCAGGCTAAAACATTAATAACATGATGGTTATCTAGTTATTTCTAAAAAGCTTTTTAACAAACATAAAATGATTTTTTTTTTCTAAAAATAAATGAATAAAGAAATGAGTTGAAAGTATTGAATGTCATTGTAATTGGATGTTTCATAATAATTTTAATAATTAATTTCCAAGTACTGTCAACCCTGTATATAAGTCACGCGAAAAGTTTAATTTCCAAAAGATGAAAGAGAAGCTTGATACTCAAAATGTGAACAACAATGCTCTTACAGACCACAACCACATATGTTAATATTGTGCATGTTTTGTTTCAGGGTTAAAACGTGCATTCACAGTAGTCAAAGTAACACATTTCATCCACTGACATCAGAAAACCAAACCATCAAACAACTTAGATTTCACATCAAAAATAATCTATCCATGCGACAATGAGGCTACAGACTGTGCACATTAAAGACCCCCTGCACTGGTAAAATTTCCCTCAAAGAACTGTGCTTATGCTCAAAGTTTTTATACCATATATTTAAAGATGGGTTCCCTCTTTTTCATTTATCAAAATCAAAATGCTAATACTTATATGAATAGAAAGTAGAGGTGCTCTTATGACTTGGAAAAATACCAGTTTGTCCATAATTAATTCATAATTATCTAAATTAGAAGAGAATTATAGCAAAATTCCAATGAGTGACCGATCAAGAAAGGTCAAAAAGCCTTTTTTTTCTGTTAATCCAGACTATATGCATGTACAATTATGATTGGTTAATGATATGCAATAAGAACATAATAATATGATTAAGAATACATGATAATTCATTAGAAACACCAATTAGTCAAATAGTTTACTTAATTTGACACTTAAAACTAAGGAAAGCCATCTTTAAGGAATTTCATGATTGCGATTGACTTACCATTTTTAAAAATATAAAATTTATTGTCTTGACAAATAGTCATCCATTTTGTTTTGATACTTTGATAATGACAACACTTTATTTAGTTCTACCTGGGGTTGATTTTTTGACCATCACTCTCTGTCCAAACTATACTTGATGTCCAATAGATCCTTGTCAAGCTAGACAGCTGTCAAACTAATATCCCTGATAATCCAATAGTATTAAATACCATCTTAATTAGGGGATTAATTAATCAGGCAATGATAATATTATTACGTGATGAGATTAAAGCGTGTAACCGACAATCAAGATATAAGTAATGAAAGATATTTTGTTGCTTTCTGGTAAAGAATTTGGACATTGAAATTGGTAGGCCCCGTGAAAATTTGATAAAAAAAAACCCCAAAAATCGGTAGAATTGGGTATAACGTCGGTAGAGCGGTAGACAACATGCAAAAACGGTAGAAACATGACAACATCGGTAGATTACACATGTATGGTATTTGCCCAGTAATGACATAACTAAGTTTAATGATTGGGTATAATGTAAATTTTCACTAGGAGAAAAACATTGGAAAGCTGTTCCAAATTAAGAAAATACATTCAGCTCTACACTATTATCTGGATATTATACTAGGCTTACTTCTCTTGAAAAATATTTTTTTTATACTGCCTTGTTTTAAATTTTTGTTGATGATAACAACTCTGTAGACTTATCATTTTGTATGAAAGTAATATTTACATATTATCATTATTCACAAGTTAAACAAGTGCTAAGTTACTATCACACGTGGGTGATATTCCAAATTAAATTAATGTAAAATGACGATAAAAAATATCATGCTTTAAAAATTTTCTAATCTCATGTAATGTACCAGTATTTGGCTGAACAGACAAAAAAAATTGTGTTTTGCGTGGACGCATCTTTATTATTGCTCTTTTTAATTGCTAAACAGTTCAATTGTTCTTATATTATTTATTATGAGTCACTTGATGAATCTAATTAAAATTCATATTATCTTGATGTGTCATGATGTGTTTTTATTTTTCACAAGTCTGCATCTCTACTCTCCTTCACAATCTGGAGCAAATTTTAAAAATGTTAAAGGCACATGTACAACTTTTTTTGCCAATCATCGAGGACTCTGAGATATATAGAAAAGACATATATAGAAATAGAGTGTAAAATTCCAAGTTTCAACTATTTTTAAAGGAATTATGCCATTTTCGTACATTTCTAGTGATTCTAAAAACATATATTCAAGACTAAAATAAACCCCACAAAATGCTACATCTGTCCCTTTAAAAGTCAACTGATAATACGTTTCAATGTTTAACTATGGATATCCCTTTATTTCTTGATTTATTTGCATAATGTAGTTGAACTATTTTTCCATTCAAATTCTGATTTGTTTAGAATGAAACAACATTTAAACCTTTTTACCATTCCCTTTAAACACAATTTGAGTAAAATGAAATATGTCAAATTGTTTCCATTCAAAAGAGTGCTAAAGATGGCTGAAGTCATGATGATTTAGATGTCAGATTTTCACACTGAGAAGAAAATTAAGCTCAGATGAAAATGAGCTATATCAGCTGCTGAAGTAGTATTTTTCTGAAAAGCATTTAAAAATTATGCATTTGTATATGATCTATAGAGAGAAAAGAAAACTATCAGGTTACCTTCTGTACTGTTAATGTTCTCTTCTGTATTGTTATCATTGGACTGTGAAACAGTTGGACATTCTGCAGGAACTAAAATAGAAAATTAAGTCATATTCATCTAGGATAACAATCTATAAGGTGCAGACAAATAAGACATACAAAACTCCATAATTTCATTTTAACTTAGGATAACAATTCCTTACATATTGTTGGCATAATGATTACTACAAGTAAGAATAAATAGTCCTGATAAATGCTACTTCTAGCTGATTTTGCTGGTGGAGAAAGGGATAGTAAAGAAGTTTTCTAAATTTTGTATGTGTATCAGGGACACTGATAGCATTAATTTGCACTATTCCAATTCTCAATCAGATGTTTGTGGTTCCCACAATTCCACTAAAACTAAGTGTTTGATGATGTCACTAAGCACAAAATATATTTGTATCACATCAGTGATACATCACAATACGTCAGGATTAGTAATGAAACACATATTTACTTATTAACTGTTTTGCTTTAACCATGGTATCACTTTAATCATTTCATCTTTTTGTTTTGTTTTCCATTTTTTATATGAGTTTTGTTCAGAATAACAAAGATAAGACAAAAACTGTACATTACTAGATAACAATAAGCCTAAGGGAGACATTCAGGGAAAAAATTTCTCGGGATTATCATCCACAGATCAAAGAGAATATATTTCAAATCTCCATTATCTTCCTTGCAACTTGGCAATGTTATCTTTTCAAATATTTAAAATGTTTGTGTTATCGGAACAATGAAAACATGATATCTTTCCACATTTTTTTTTCTTTCAGAATTCAACAACTACACAGACTCAAATCATTTGGTGGCTTAATGCACAGGGAAATAGAGTTTTCCAAGATTTTATCTCATTCCACTATATATTTTAATTCTTATTATGACAGGTACATGCACATTTGAAATAAGAAAATACATGATGATTAACCCTATCTGAAAACTTTGATTACTATCTTAGGCTAGGTTCGGTATCTCTAATACAAACAGAAAAATTGGAATGGTACAAATCAATATTATCAATGCTATACACATGAGGTTAGAAAACCTCTTATACAATCCTTTTAAACCAGGATAACTGCTTGAGCTTCTGAATCTCCTAACCATTCCAAATTATCATTCATGCAAGAAGCCAGATTTAAAGCTAGTTTGACGGTTAACCTTATCAAAATGGTAAAGTAACTTTAACAATCGTTAGAATATATTACATGACCAGAGATAAGACAAGCTGGCTTATCACAATTTCTGTTTTCTTTAACTTGTAATTAACGACATGTGGAATTTGTATTCATTGCTTATCTCCCTTTATCACAATCTTTAAGGCCTATAACAGGGTGGGGTTTCACCTTGTAATCAGACGCAAGACAAAAGGTGGCCATTTTCATTGTTTCTATCTTATCTTGAAAATACCCTGACGTAACAAAGCTCATTTGCATCTCATGTTTTTTCAAATTTTCCCAACATTCCATACTTAGATTTATTTCTTTATTTGACCAATATGGAAGCTGGTGTTCATTAATTTCAGAATTAAAGATAAAGCAAAGATAACTATCACCACACTGACTGCAGTTTTCCCTTTGTCCTTTTCACTGTGTCTAGGCATATTACCATTGAGCTGCAAAACAAGTAATATGGAAGAACACTTGTTCTTTCGAAATTGAAAAAAGACATGCAATATTGTAGCTATAGCTATATAGCAATCACAGATATTACAGAAGAATGTGCATAACAATTTTTGTTTTGATCAAATTCATTTAAGTCTTAACAGCTTAACGCCGATCATTAGGAAAGATAGCCAATTATTGAATTTTTACTATGACTTCATGTGAAAACTATGATGAATTTAATGAAGGACTCAACTATACAGATTGATGATCAGTAAATCATTTAGGCAAAAGGTAGCCTTACTGCAAGGATGAAATCAAATTGAAATTTTCTTTTATGTATTTGTACAGCAGTTTATCATCAAAAAAGATACTTTATTTATTAAACACTCATCCCCGTCTTCAGCTCTGGTATGATTTTTCTGATCATAGGCTATCAGGTCACTCCAGAAAAAAATTTCCAAAATATCTCATAATTTTCACCCAATCAAAGACTAAACAATTTCAAACTACAAATTCAAGCTGCCATTTTTCATATGAAGTTAGTGAAAGAGTTATCTCCCTGGACACAATATCTTGTCACATCAGATGATTTTTCATACAAAAGTATCACTATTTCAGTATTCTAACTAAATAATTATGATTTTGCTATGTACCATTTAGACCTTAAGATAATATTAAAGTTGATTGGCAGTCGTTTAGTTTTAAAATACTTTATTTTGTAGTGAAAAGTTAGTATGAAGACGAGTTATCTTCTCTTGATTCTCACCAATGGACCAATAAACTGTTCAGATTTCTTACAACTCCAAAGTTGTATTGTGTTACAGGGACATTTAAGAATATTCCGTAATGTCAACAATTAGGCTATGCCAAATTATGCTATTTATATAGTCATGGTGAAAATTCTTAAATACTAGCGATCCGAAATTGGATCTGAGTAACTCAAAAAAATGTAGCATTTCATGTCTGGCTCTAAACGTGTCAATATCCCACCCCCGTATATCACGTCCGAGGACGGGTTGTCGGGCTAGTTAAGAGAGAATGTGTGGTGGGTAACTATGCTTTTTTCACTTTTTATCTCTGCATATCTCTTACCTTGAACCAAAACAAACAATAGTAAGCCCACACAAGTACACGTCTTACATCTTACAATGTGCAACAAATGATTACAAAAATGATAGTATCTTAGTGTTTTCGAACAATATTTCTTAACAAAAAATCAATATGGTTTAATGAAATAAATGCAAGAAAAAAACATTGATTTTATGTTGTTTATCCTCTCAATTTCTACTAAATCGCTTCTATATCACTAGTTGTCAATAATTTTTAGATGAAGTGTGTGCAGTGATAAGAGGTGAAATAATAGAATGTTGTATGAAGAGGCCATAATCTGTCATGCACATCTTAAATAATATTTCGAGAAAGACGAAGGATTCGTTGTATGGAGTGGTTTGATAATAAGTCGAGACGCGCGAGTTTAGAATGTTGTCACAAATTTACATCTAAATTCCATTTGGTAGTTGTAGATAAGAGGCTATTGAGTCTTGACTAACGTTAAGATGGAAAGATAGGCGTCGCACAATAATACAAGATTTCCAGGCCAGTTTCTCTTATCTGTTTAGCGCGTCGAAGAGTTTTCTGATTGTGTTCTGTAAACTGTGGGTTATCAATTCTTATCACTTTCCGAACAGACTCGACCTCCTAGCATCGAGTTGTATTGATCAAATTCAGCCTAAATCAAGCATGATTATCGCATAACACAGATTATAGGTTTCCTTTTATAATTATACCGTGTGTCGGCGAAAAGATAAAAAGTTACCGTTATCAATTCAGCTTATCTCCCCTTATCGTCTGTTTCATCGTCTATAATGCTTCCAAGTTGAACAAAACCTATCATTGTGGAGCCACGTTTATCTTTCGTCTTTTATACAGAAATTGAAAATATGAGCCGATATTATCGGTAGAGACATAGGAGGGTTTGAATATGCCCGTTGGAGATAACACACACCGATTTAATATACCACTTATGTTACCCTACTGCTATCGAAACTCCTTATCAAATCTAGCCAGTATATTCTTCAAGTATTGAAATAACTAGACCCACCTTAAAGTTAAATTTAACATGAGTTTTTATATACTATCATGTAAAAATAATATAAAATACATATTAAAATTGATAGGACAGTATATTTAATAGTGAGTGATACCCCGAGTTTAACAGATTAAAAATAAAGAACACATTCACTCCGCAATAGACAAAAACATGCCTCTATTTTTATAAACCCCTCCTTCGTACATTTAAGTCAAATGTGGGTAATAACTGAACTTTCAAAATTGAACATTAGACACACTCATCTGAGAATATGTTACATTTAACGAACTGAACGAAACATAACTTTTTTGGAAATTGGAAATTTAATTTTTTTTTAAATACTAGTGTACATTAGAGATGATTGTTCATTGATAGAGGACTTATCACTATCAACTGAACATTAGAGACAATAGAGAGTCATAGAAATTAAAATATAATATTACTGATAATATAACTGTTCATTGGAGATGATTGAACATGAACATAGGATTCAAGAGGACTTGAACATGAAATGGAATGAAATTAATGGAGTTTTACGTCCTACTTTTCTGCACCATGTGGGCTAATGAAGACGGGCAACGCCATGCAGGGTGCCGATTTCCAACTGACGAGGGATTTTTAACGTGCACAGCCTGTAGCACACGGGGCATCGGTTTATTGTCCCATCCGAACGACTATACGCTTTTTCCATGTCAGGCCCTCCTACCTGCACTAAACCTTCAGGATAGCGAGCAAGCGTCTAACCTACTGAGCCACCGCGGCTCCCAGACTTGAACATGAGAGAGAACTGAAGAATGGAGAGACCTGAGGAACAAGTAATAGACATAACTGAAGAAGAGGAATGCGTAATGGAGAGAACGGAAGATGAGGAATAGTAACGTAGAATACTGAAATGAAATGAACAGAGTTTTACGTCCTTAGGAGAATATTGAAGAAAAGGAATAAGTAATGAAGAGAACGGAAGATGAGGAATACGTAATAGAGAATACTGAAGAAGAGGAATACGTGATAGAGAGAACTGGAGATACGTAACACGTAGTGGACAGAATTAAAAAAATAGAATACGTAATGGAGAATACTGAATAAGAGGAATATGTATAACGGAGAATACTGAAGAAGAGGAATACGTAATGGAGAATACTGAAGAAGAGGAATAAGTAATGGAGAGAATATTGAAGAAAAGGAATAAGTAATGGAGAGAAGGGAAGAAGAAGAATACGTAATGAAGAATATTGAAGAAGGGGAATAGTAACGGAGAATACTGAAATGAAATGAAATGAGATTTACGTCCTTTGGAAAATATTGAAGAAGAGAAATGAGTAAGGAAGATGAGGAATACGTAATAGAGAATACTGAAGAAGAGGAATACGTGATAGAGGGAACTGAAGATACGTAACACATAATGGAGAGAATTGAAGAAGAAGAATACGTATTGGAGAATACTAAAGAAGAGGAATACGTATAACGGAGAATACTGAAGAAGAGGAATACGTATAACGGAGAATACTGAAGAAGAGGAATACGTAACGAAGAATACTGAAGAAACAGAAAGCTTGAAGGATGAAATAGAAGAGGAAGTGATTGTTCAGTGGAAAACTTTGGTATTTTCATGTAAGAGATAAAATACTAATATTAGGATATATATAACTGAAGAATTGGAATTTGGAGAACACTAAAGATAACGTGTATAAAATAGGGAGAATTGAAATTATTGTATATTATAATAGGAAAAACATCGAAGGATATTGGAGAATGCTGAAGAATTGGAAATATAGAATTATATGAATTAAGAATATTAAAAATATGAAGTTTGAATCTTAAGAGACGTGAAGAACAATGATATGTGAGCATAATAGACAGGATCGAAAACTGTATTATAAAATGAATATGGCACCTTCCTATAGCAGACTGCGAACTTGGTTAATTATTATGAATGCAAATTGCAAAAACATAACCCCACACACTTAATTTAACGATAATAAACTACTGTATCAAATTCAACCCAAAACATTATTATGTCAGATTGTTCAATATTACTTGTGTATAAAATTCATATCAATTCAAGACACCCAAAATACAATCAGCATATGATTGACCTAGGAAATGACGATTTTATTCAGATTTCTCTAGAAATGAAGTGATATGACGATAAGACGGGCAGCCTACAATAGTTTGGCGAATTCAGAAGTCTCTTATCAGAAATAAATTCTCGATGCCATTACAGATAGGCAAATATAAGCAGACGGAATGATGGTATCGTACAAAATATAGATTACAAAATGCACCAGGGGATACGCATCTGAAAAACGAATAATCTTTTTTTTTCTACCATGGGAAAATATTGATAAATATGTGAAATGGAAAAAGTAAAATTTGATATTTTCTTCATTTTGATTTCTGTCTCTATGTTATTGGAGGAGATAAAATCAGACGACTGCTGTTAGTTCGTCTGTTAGATTATAATTTAGAGATGAGTTGTTGGTGAAAATATTTTTATTCAGAAGAGTGGGCGGCTAAAGATAATAAAAAAAATGTTTTGTAAGCCCCCTTTTCCATATCGGATGACATACAACACCGAGGGTAATACAAATATTGTATTGCATTTAAAAAAGAATCCAACATTATGCTGCGATACAGGGAAAAATCTTATTCCAAGAAGGTAAAAAAGAAAGTTCCGCATGATACATGAGAGGCTCACAATGTGTTAGTTTTATGTTCTGGCCGGGACTGCAAATACACAGGCTCGATGGTGGATTACATATCAATAGAATGGAATTCAGAATAGTTAAGAATTCCAGCATTTCCATATTTGATAATATAGTCATCTATTTCATCATGGAGATAAGCATCATGGAATTACTAACAACGATGTAAAGAGTCTATCTTAATCTAGCCATGTTTTAAATTACAGTTTTTAATTTAGATAATGACCCGTGATTGTTAATATTGATAATTCTCGTCTAATCAGACTTAATTAAAGTATAATTGCATCTAAACAGACGTGAGTGCAGTAGGTCTACATGCCGCCTTTCATCTTCAAGGAAAGATACCATCTCTCATTGCATAATTGAGATATGGTGGCATTTGAGAACTACTTTTCATGTTATTTGGTGAAATTTAGGCCCTTATCAACAAGTTGGTATTTGACGAGTGGCCTTCATCATTTAGTATTTGTAATACACATGTGATATTGCGATAGCGGTTGCGGTGGGTGTGGGAATATGAGAATATGATATTAATTTTATTAATTGGTGCACGTAATTACTATGAGACGACAATCTTTTTCGGCAAATCAATGAACTATAGTAAAGCTTAATAATAGTAGATAGTTAAATAGTTATTTAAAGGGTTTTACTAGGGTTTTCCAGCTTTTTTAAGTGTATCGAGACACTGATGGCATCTATTTGTACCATTCCAATTTCTTTTCAGATGTCTGTGGATCTTTTATCCTGTATAATAACTTCACTAACGCAAAGCCATTAATAATATCCAGAACATTTCGATGGCTACGTCATAAAACCAAAAGTTTTGGTGTAATTTTTAAACATCTTACAGCGTCACTGCACATAAAAAGCCTCTTTACAATATCTTTATGTTACATGTATCTAATAACTCCAAAAAACAGAGTATGTGGTAAAAAATGAAGCAATACATTTAGTTTCTATTAAATCTCTCTCCAAAATGTTCCTATTAAATGTCACAATAATTGAGCGAAATCCAAAAAGTTGCATAGCAAATGTCAAAATATACACAACGAATTGTATGATTAATGTTTCAATATGTATACATTATATGATTAACATCACAAAACGTATAGGGACCTACTGTCAAACTTTGTACAGTGAATGACACCAAATTATCATAAATCATCAATGTCATCATCTATTACTATTTTGTATAATTATGTCACAATTTGCATATCACTTTGTTTAATGAATGTCACAATTTGTGCAGCGATTTTTATAATGAAAGTTACAGTTTACACAACAATTTGCATAACGAATGTCACAATTTGCAAAGAAATTTTGTATAATGAATGTCACCATTTTTAATAGAAATTTTGTATGATTAATGTCACAATTTGTAAGGATATTTTTGTATGATGTATGTAACGATGTGTAAACCACTTTCTACAATGAACGTCACAGTCTGCATGGTAAGTGTTACGAATTGCATAATAAATACTACATATGTTACAAAAATCTTTATGATAAGCAGCCTAGATAGTAGCCTAGTGATGCAAAAATTATAAGCCCTTTGATTTTGGGGTCGATTAGTTCACGGAACTTAGGAAAATCGTACTACATATAACATAGATGTACATCTAACTTAAGTGGTTTCGATTGGTTTATGAATAGATTGTTCATATATATATGTATTTCACTCTAGTTACTTATTAAAACTTTAGAATTTTCTCCAGAAATCAACACTTTATCTAATCAAAGTAGCCTTATCACACTTTAGCCCAAGGGACTTCTGGATACTTGAGGACAACAGGATATAAAGGTGCGAACATTACCATGGGCATATTATGAGGTGTCCCTTTAACGCCTATAAATAGAACATCCTTTGTTCAATTACATTTATTGAGAAATTTAATTAACAATTATTTCTTCTAATTAATGAAAAGTAGGTTATACATATCTTATCAATCGGAAACGTCAACATACAGATGTACATTTTATTATTATGATATGGTAGATAAGTGAACTGGAAACCTTATTACATAAACTTACAGTTTGAAAGTTCATTTCTTACTACTAGTGTGACTCTGTCTGTATAGCGGGATCAAAACTTCGATGGATTTATGACGAGATCAAACGGAAATTTCTTCTCTAAAATTGGACAAATACGAAACATAAGCAGGCTCTAGCAAGGGAAATCATGGATCGATATTTCAATTTTTTTTTAAATTTCACTCTCAAACTGAGCACTTTGGTTATGCTGAAAATATCTATCACAACGCCTGACAGGCTAGACATACTGTGACATAAGCAACATCATTCAAAATAATGACTGATACTTTAATCCAGGGGACACAGAAAGAATCCCGCTGACCAGAATTCAAAACTAGATCTTTAACAGGTAATAAAGCATGTGAAAGACACGTTGTTTGAGTAGACAGTCAATAACAATACAGCAGGTTAGAATCTGAACGTTGTCTGTCGGTAAGGACTAAAACAATAAGCGAGATGTGATACTGAAAGCTATTGCCAATGAGTAACGCTTATCCAGACAAGGTATCAATAATAATTGTCTAAGCAATAGTATGCTTAGTATGTTAATGCTATTGGTGGTATATTATGTCGGTTTTCATCATATAACGCTTAGCTAGACCCGATATTGATAGACATAGACCGCTTAGTTGAGCAGGGTATTGGTAGACCTGATATTGATAGACATAGACATAGACCGCTTAGTTGAGCAGGGTATTGGTAGACCTGATATTGATACACATAGACCGCTTTGTTGAACAGGGTATTGGTACACCTGATATTGATAGACATAGACCGTTTAGCTGAACAGGGTATATTGGTAGACCTGACCTACATAGCTAAACAAGACAAACAGGATGTAAATAACAGTAAAGCAATAGACTGCTTATTGACACATTAAATCGGTATTCTGTATGATGCTTAGCTAACCATGATATTGATAGACCTTAAATACATAGTAAAACAAGACAAACAGGATGTAAATAATACTAAAGCAATAGACTGCTTAGTATAACAAAGGTATTGATATATAATGTCGGTATTCTATATGATGCTTAGAAAGACATGATATTGATAGACCTAAAATACTTAGCTAAACAAGACAAACAGGATGTAAATAATAGTAAAGCAATAGACTGCTTAGTCAAAGCTATTGACACATTAAATCGGTATTCTTTATGATGCTTAGCTAACCATGATATTGATAGACCTTAAACACATAGCTAAACAAGACAAACAGGATATATTTAATAGTAAAGAATCTATTGATACATTATGTCGGTATTTCATAATATGGTGCTTAGCTAGACAAGGTATAAGTAGACCTAGTAATAGTATGCACGGTGAATGGCAAAACAATGCTTATCCAGAAAAGTAGCTTACAGTTTATTACCATTACTTGATATTGAACATTATTGTATGGACGGGAACATTGCACAAAATATACTAAAAAGTGAATTATTTTCCCAAAAATGCATCTGAACTTCATATATATTTACAAACAAGAAGAGCATGGACCCCTAACCAAAGGGACATTGGTAGCAGTAAGCAAGATTTTGTTTAGTACATAGCCTGCAGACTTGGACAAGTTGCGTCGTCTGCTCAAATACAAGAATTTGAAAAACTCTTTTTTTAAACGATAGGTTCCTCACCAAAATAATGAAATGCGATATGATAACTACTTACCTTTCAAAGGCTTGGGGTTCGATTGTTTTCTCCTTGACATTTTAAAAAAGTTTGACACTATTTAAATTTATTCTTCCATTCACTTTTGTTACGTATCGTTGAATAACGCAATACATAAAACCACCGTTATTACACAGGGGTCAATGCGCCGTGACCTCTATATAGAACACATTCCACATGCGTCGTGACCTTATCGAGGTCAAAGTGTGTATAATGTAATAGAAAAATTGTAATCCGGAAATTCACTTGAGCGAAGTAATACTTTTCAAGCCAGAGAGCTGTATTTTGTCCGTCATCTTCAACTCTCGTTTGCTAACTGAGTGTTATAAAGTCGTCCTATCTTTCTGCTTATCGGTACGGTAATCTCCATGCTTGGTCGAATCTATATATTCTAGCGCACTGAAATAAAATATGTGCCGCTTATCTCGCTTATCTTTCCCTTATCTCCACCGATAACATCTTATCTGTAACTCAATCGGGCAATCAATCTTATTTTATCTCTCCAAGTGTCAGTGTAGCCTGTGTACCACATAGCCCATTACTGGGTTCCCCAGCAAAACAAAGAATTTATACTGACAAGTTAAGTTTATCTGATCAACGATTGTAAATGGAGATAGAATTCACTATAGTGACGAATTGTTATTATTATTCTTCATATGAACGATTTCTAGTCCAGTTTTTATTTTATTTTAAATACACATAAGCCTACTATAATGCAATTTTGTATCTTGATAACGAAGCCAATCAGTCATAAGATAAATTATCGAGATGTCATATTGTTAATTGTGAAAAAGTTGCGTGGTGATGCACTAAATGATTCTGAAATTAATATTCCTAACGATGGGCTAACAGAAAAACAGGACACCCAATCTTATATATACTCCTTCGTTATTGGGACAGTTAAACTAACGTCTAACGATCGATGGATATCCATCACAGATTTGTTCACCTCAAGACATAGGCATCACGTAGCTGATAGTTAGTTTTCATTCGGTAGGTCTCCGAGTACAAGATAATGTCTACCGCAATAGTTGTCATGTCAATAAAAAACATGTTTAGATAAATTGATAATCGACACCCTTTGTTCAAATGAGTGGACTAGTTATCGTCACTGTCCATATACTAGACTAATTATAAGTACATTTTTGACGTTTTAGGAGTCGTTTGATAGGGTCAGCCTAAATTCTGCCCCGCCGAAGAAACGCCACCGAGGTACAATGATAAAGCAAAAACGTAAAGCTGATATTTAAACTTGCGTCTCTTCCTATATCGTTTCTACAAATACCGTCACTATATAATTTAGGAGACTTCAACGGTACGATTGGTATTCAAATTCAGGAGAACATGAACGTGTGATATTTGAGATAATTTTGTTAAGATTGTTATCCAGTCTGTGACACTTGTATAATTAGCATACAATGGAGACTTTAGTCAATACAATACAATAGAGGACCACATAATTTCTACAATAGTTTTGTTTTGCAATAACTCGTTGAAAAAAATATCAATGCAGAATTTCCCGATGGTAGATATGCCTTTTAACTATTAGGTTTCTTTACACTACAGAGCAGGGCGGCAAGAAGAGCGTAGCGGAACAGGCCAGTCGCTCACATATAAGCAGAGCAGGCCGTCCTGAAATCAATCTATGGATCAGTTCTTGTGTGCGTTACCAGGACTTCTTTGCAATGACTTTGCAATGACAATTGAACGATGGACAACTGCTAGCTGCGAGTGTTAATTACTTATGCCCCACTCCCGTAGGAGTTATGTCACATTGTAGTCTATATTGTTTGTTGTATCTCTTTGTAATAACTTGTGTTCTATTGTAATTTATGTAGGAGTTATGTCACATTGTAGTCTATATTGTTTGTTGTATCTCTTTGTAATAACTTGTGTTCTATTGTAATTTATTTAGGAGTTGTGTTACATTGTAGTCTATATTGTTTGTTGTATCTCTTTGTAATAACTTGTGTTCTATTGTAATTTATGTAGGAGTTGTGTTACATTGTAATCTATATTGTTTGTTGTATCTCTTTGTAATAACTTGTGTTCTATTGTAATTTATGTAGGAGTTGTGTTACATTGTAATCTATATTGTTTGTTGTATCTCTTTGTAATAACTTGTGTTCTATTGTAATTTATGTAGGAGTTGTGTAACTTTGTAATTTATATTGTTTGTTGTATCTCTTTGTAATTACTTGTGTTCTATTGTAATTTATGTAGGAGTTGTGTTACATTGTAATCTATATTGTTTGTTGTATCTCTTTGTAATAACTTGTGTTCTATTGTAATTTATGTAGGAGTTGTGTTACATTGTAATCTATATTGTTTGTTGTATCTCTTTGTAATAACTTGTGTTCTATTGTAATTTATGTAGGAGTTGTGTTACATTGTAATCTATATTGTTTTTTGTATCTCTTTGTAATAACTTGTGTTCTATTGTAATTTATGTAGGTGTTGTGTTACATTGTAGTCTATATTGTTTGTTGTATCTCTTTGTAATTACTTGCGTTCTATTGTAATTTATGTAGGAGTTGTGTTACATTGTAATCTATATTGTTTGTTGTATCTCTTTGTAATAACTTGTGTTCTATTGTAATTTATGTAGGTAGTTGTGTACATTAAATCCTATACCGTAAACTGTACCCCTTGTAATTAATGTATGTTGCTGGGTCTTACTGTTGTGTTTGCTGTTGTGTTTATGTATGATTTATGTAGTGACTCATGTTTTAAGTTATGTCTCCTTGTACATTATGTGATTAGTTGCGTCTCACTGTATTAGTTGCGCGCATTGTAGTTTACGCATACAGTTCTCGTTTTGTAGTCTATGTATTTTTTATAGATTTTTTGTGTTTTTAGCAGTTCGTTGTCTAATTTTAAATCAGTAGTTCGTTGTCTAATTTTAAATCATGTAGTTAGTTGTCTAATTGTTAATCATGTAGTTAGTTTTTTAAATTGTAAATCATGCAATTTGTTGTATCTCACAGCAATTCATGTAATTAGTTATCAAATGTAAAACGCAATGATCAAATTTTATACATTGCATTAGCACAATTAATTCAAATTTTGTAATTTTTACCTTAGTACACTGTTATTGAACTCTTATCATCATATTATCTAAAACTACTTTTGTTCGTTTTTTGAATAAACCCTTTGTTCTTCCTATGTTTATTTAATTTAATGAAAATGTGTATAATATTATATTGAAACCAATTAAAATGTACACAGCCAGCAGTATGTCTATATATATTTATTGAATGATAAGAGCTTAACTCTATATCGTGATATTCTATACTGAAATTAGATACGTTATCGCTCAATCTTCCATATATTCCAGTTCAGTTTTATCTATGGCTCGATGATACAGTTGATAAAGGGCTATGCTTTTATAGTTCAATTTGCCATAGGTTTATATGACGGTATAATAAAGATAGGCATGATAAGGATTTTGAGCTGGTTATATTTGATAGGTTATTTTGTCATACATTGGGTATGAATATGACTATGTTTCAATTAATAATGTAAATTATCTTATTTAAGATAAAACTTACCAATTTGTTGCATTGGTTAATTCATATAGGCCCTACTCTGAAATATAAGTAATATCTTCGTATATAACCATCTTAATTTTTCAAGATTATCCGGCGATATTCATTACCTTGACACAACATGCCGGTCATCGAGTTAGCTTGCCTACTTGTGTTGGTAATGTAATGACCTTTGCTCCCATCGGTCAGAGGTAAAATCTCACACACAGCTTATAGAATAGAACATCTCAAACTGAAATATCTTTCTGGAAGCTGTTTAATACAGTCTAATAGCACTGTTTACACGGCAAATTTTGCTTTAAAAAGTAAGGTGCATATACTTGCAGTACCATGTTACAGGACCGTGATCGAATTCAGTGAGCTCTATGTAGAACACCTTGTGATTACAAATGATTAAAGCAAGAAGACAATACAAACAAATATTATATATATATATATGTAACCTGCAGTGAACCAATGCATATTGACTGAACACATTTACTTTCAAGTCATCAGGATTGTGAAGATAAAAAGTATCGTCTCAAAAGCAGACAATGATAATCTTTGAGATGATGCTTTACAGTGGTCAAAAAAGTTCTACGATTTTGTAATGAATTCAATCAAATTCGATCTCCCCGGTAATGCGTTCCATTCTCTCACGACATGGTGACATGTAAATAGCAGGCCATGTTTTCATAATATCAAGCTATAACAAACCTCGTCTTTTACCTTGACTTCAATAGCCACTATTCTTGTATCTTGTGAAGTTTGTTGATGGATTGTGCGCCAGTGAGTACAGCTAATCAAAGACTCCAAATGAGCGTCTGTAAACTCTTATCCATAATGTTTATAGTCTTTATGTCGAAAGCTAGCTAGAATACAATTCAATCAAATCGCTTCATTCTGTGATACAAGGAAGGTGACTATTGGAGTCAAGGTAAACAAGTAAGTTCGTAATAGCTTGACATCGTGAAGATGGTTATAGTTTAGACTCTGAGGTAGAGCAGTAAGTAAACAGCTCGCTGAACAGAGCCACTAAACTAAATAGTAAGTATAGCTGTAATAAAAAAAGAAACGAAGAGGACATTGGTAATATGTACTTACAACATAAAGATGTAAAAATAAGTAAGTTAAAGATAAGATAAGTGTAGAAGATAATTAACCATTTAATCAGGTCTAAGATAGATAATAAGAGTTTATCTCGATACACTCACCTCTATTATAAACGTCAATAACTTTCACTCTACTTGACCCCAACCTCAACAATATACTTTAGCCTTATCTCGAAGGATCGGGAATCACGCAAATTGAATTTTGTTTTAGAAACCATGTACATAACCATGAGGTCAATGACCAGATTCAAAAAAAGAATTGGCAATTTAGATACTAGTTTTACTGTATATTTTTGGATAAATTGTGCCAAGAGAGAGGGATTGATCCAACTCCATGAAGCAATGATCAGGGATGATCTTTATGAAATCCCATCTCCATAATCTCTCCAACCAGATTTCCAGTAAAATATGGAAGGAAAACCTGGAAGTGAAATTTAAATAGATAAAATGATAGCTTGTTTAGATGCGTCACTATTCCTAATGTATTTCTACAAATTTTGACGCGTTTTTTTCCAGGGTAATGATTCCATGACGTATATAATGAAGTGGTTATAACAGGATTAGGATAACTGTGTGATAATGCCAGGATAAGAAGAGCAGTAGACAGAATATACAGAAGAAGTGATAATAACAGAATTAGAAGAACTATAGAATAATAGGATTATAATAACTGTAGACTGAATAAAAAGATAGGATAGCAAAATTAGAAGAAGAAGAATTTAAAGAAGAAGTGATAATGGATTAGACAAGAGTAGACAGCATAATTATAATGAAGAGTCGTAGACAGTATAATTATAAAGAAGAACGATAGACAGATAATAAAGAAAAACTTTGACACTAAATACAAAGAACTAATGTTAACCAACTCGGAGAACTGTAAACTTGATTTTCATACATGTACCTACACCAGCCTGTACTCTCACGAATATGATACAATTGTGAGTTTTGTGTATATTATAATCATATCTCTACCGTATGATAACTTATCTCTGAGACATTATCATAAATTTACACCACTTGCCTCATATCTTCTGTAATCATTAAACTTCCTTGCTCTGAATCGGAAAGAATTGCCCTATCATATTGTCATCTAGACATAAAGCAATCTCAAAAACGAAATCTTTGTTAACAATGCTTTAACATGCTCCTTTCCTATTGGAAAGAAATATCCTACGAATTCAAAATTAGTGGAGCATGGTTCAATACGTGCAGCATAAACTGTAATAGCTCTATGACACGATTCCCCAAAGTGTTTTTGCTCAAAAATCTTGCTATTTCTGCCAACTAGAACTAATCCACAAATGAAGCACAACTAAAAGAATGCAAATGTTGTACAACTGTGTACTTATTATGTATAAAATACGGAAAAAATTTATTCCATAAAGGATCTTCCTTGATTTCAATGTGCCACACATCATCCTGTATTTATAACCGAGACCATCATATAGACAATGAATAAAGTTGAAATAATATATCTACCTAAATATATAATCTGATAAAATAAACAACACGCCTTCTCTTATCAGCTATTGTTCAAGTATATCTTAAGATTATAATGATAAGAGAAATTACATTCTAGATTACATCTAATACAACTTTAATAAATGGGAAACAGTACTTGAAATCATACTACTGTACCTTTCTCAACCGTCACTAGGATGAATTCGACAAGGAAAATATTCAATTAAAATAAAAATTATTTTCAAAATAATAAAATTCATAGTATCGCATAAAGAATATTAAATATCGGAATAAGGATAAGGAATTTGTAGGCTTCTAATCGAAGCTTATCCACTCAAACGAATACTCTGTATAAGGTCACTCAAATCTAAAAATAACCCGAAATGTTATTGTTAATGTTAATGTTAAACTCTATGAAATGAAATCCGATTTCCAAATATTTCTAGTACTTCTGAAGACTATTTACATATATTCAAGACTAAAATCACCCCCCAAAATGGCGCATCTGTCCCTTTAACATCTTTTCGATTCAATAGAAATTAGGCACTGCTTTGCACTTTTACATATGAAATAAACACATTTCACTCCACCACAATTGAACATATATTTTGCAGCCAGAAGGAAATCTAAAATAAGGATTACCATTTTACAAATAACAGTTCTTATCAAAATAACAAATAATGTGAAAAAAAAACATTGACAAAATTCGATTCAATAGTCCAGTGTCCAGACATTATGAACATGAATTTTAATAAGAACGTAGGATAGTGAAGGAAGGTGAAATCATTTGAAATCAGATAAGTCTATATAATGTCAAAGAAATCTTTTAGATCTTCAACTTTGAACATGAATCGATGTGTTTAGGAAATTAATTGATAAATGATTGTCATATTTGAGATAATCAACGAGTGAACTTCGACTGGAATCATACAAGAGTAAAGCTGATAGACGCTAACGACCCACAAACGACGAGTCGTTAATGAATTTAGTTAGAGGTGATTCGTAAACCACTCAAATCTTATCGTCACATCTTCCCGAATTTCAATTTCTCTAAGTGATTCCTTGACAAGAAGGGACAAAAACTCTGCCTATTAGACTATCACTAATAATGCTTGATTACAGTTGCATATTTACTGTATTCGTAGTTGAATCAACATCATTGGAAAGACGATGGACTGACCTACGTTATCAATCTTCTTACAAAATGTCTTCTCCGACAGCCAGTCTTGATAAAATCTTGCCATCATTTTGAGAAAAGGGAGGTAAATTGTTGGACTTCGTGTAACGTTTTAAATTATCAAAACATTCACTGATAACATAGAATCTACAATGATTGCTTAGGAGACATCAATTTCAGTTATCCTTGCAAATATTATATGATTCAATACAACATAAGTAACGTAAGTCAATATATAGTTTGCCACTATTTTCGATAGTTGGTATTTTAAATTAGATAACAGTTTTTGGTAAATTTTTGAAACATACTCTCGTGGACAATGGCTCTAAAGTATTGGATATGTTACTACAGTAATATTTAGGTACCAATGTCCCTACTTTCAGGTCCATTATTTTAATTCGAATTCTAACTTTTTAAGATTTTTTAAAAAGATGAAAAAATGTCAGGTCCACATTACCCGAGAATAGTTCGTAGCTTTTTATCTGTTGATGTCGACTATCCCCTCCATTGTAATAGAATTTTCCAAACATAAGATTGTTCACCCAACAACAGGGAACGTAATCTGGGTTTAGACCGTCGTGAGACTATAGTCTTTACTATGCCAAGCATGCAGCAACAAGACGTATATATGCCTTCATATGGAAATGCGTTTAAATGTTCAGACTTGTGGTAAAGTGTAATGATTATTGTAAAGTTTAATCTATTCTGATA
Organism: Lottia gigantea; assembly: GCF_000327385.1. NCBI lineage: Eukaryota > Metazoa > Mollusca > Gastropoda > Lottiidae > Lottia > Lottia gigantea. Next base: position 347,525 of record NW_008711185.1, on the reverse strand, counting down.
TCAGAAAAAATGTCCGTCGTTTGGCATGAGACAAAATTAATATCCCTTGATCCGACATCAGTTCCAGACTTTTAAATCTCGATTCGTCACCAATCAAGTCCCGCGGCAAATAAAACCGGACGAGAAAACACGATGTGAGAACTGATAAAAAACAATTTTAATTCTTAAGTCTTCTAAAGAAGCTCTAAACGGATGTAATCAGAATCTTCCATCCAGTGAAAACACATATTGGAATTTTCTCTTATCTCTCGCAGCCTTTGGCATCATGGGATATTCCTCAAAAACTCGTTTCCGGATGAAGATAAGAATGAGATAAAAAGGGCGCCAGTGAGATCTCGCGATAAGATATTCAAGCAGATATGACGAGACTCTAGGTCATCAACGGATGGGTCTAAATGAAAGATCATGCGATAAGTTGGGAGATTGCGGGACACGTCAGTCGAAAATCAATAGATGTTTATCTTATATATTCAGTTTGTATTGTATCCAATTTTTTATCTGTCGATGATACTTGCATGATTACATCAAAACTATAGGCTACATTGCAGTTATTACAACACATACATATGATCTTATAACACAGGCTAGATGGTACAAACTTCTGTTATATATAACTATAACATTTTTGACTCGAACAATGCCTAGTGTTTTTACTTAAGTTATTATTTTATATTCCTCTTTTAGGAATGTACTGTACCATGTTCAATCAAATACATGATGCCATTTTAAAAAATATAGACATATCTTTATATAACAATAAAATTTACGATAAGATTGGTCGAATCGAATAAGTATGCGATCCAAATCCTTACCATCCATACCAGTACTACAGATACGGGACAGCGAATGCAAATTAAAGGCATAAAGGGAAATAACTTCTTTTACATGAAAGTGCACTGACCGCAAATTATTTCCACAGTTTCCGACTTTTTTGATCATTTTTGTTGACATGGATTGCAAATAGTTGCAACATAATTTACAAGTCAGGGATAACTCTAAAATTAACCACTGAGACAGACGGGAACGACTCCGGTATTTCATTTGCCATCTGTTTCCATGTTAAATCTCAAATTCAACTTTCTATAACTATTAATTTTTCCAGAAATCTCGTTGAAAACTTTCCAATATGTCACATGTTTAGTTTCTGGACAAAATTTCAAAATATCATGACCATGAATATCTTCAGTTAGCCCAACTGGAGGTAGACAACTACATTTTGTAAACATCCGCATGTAAATCTCTCATCATCTCACAAAATTTAAATTATCACCTAAATTAAAAGTGAAATATGTCGTATGTGAGCCACCGTAGGCTGCTGTTCTGAAGTTGCTATGTTTGGAACCTTCAAGTTCTTGTCGTCCAAACCGGTTACAGCACTTTTAGTCCCAGATTTTTCCCCAAACCAAAATATAAGCCATTTTCCTCTTCAAACCAAGGGTGCAACTTCAAAGTCGATTTTCTCGAAAGGTTGACAAATTCCGAAATTCACAAATTATACATCTAGGGTCAAAATTGGTTGAGTTATGGCCATTTTAGTTCAGGGGTTGGGGTCGGCAGTCTCCCTATAGTGTCTCGTTGCACTGGTTGGGGTGAAGGCCAAAACTTTGACAGGCTGCCTCTCGAAGACTATCAGAGATGGGAATTTGAAATTTTCACTGAAGGTACATACCTATCTGAAGTTGCTAAATAAGTAATCGAGATCTAATTCAGAATCTATGAAGTGCCACAATACATTCCGTGTGACTTTATTGTTAAACTCTGTAAGCAAAGGACATCAATTGAAGAACTGGGTTGCCTTCGTTTTGTACAATAATTAAAAGGCGAGTAGATTATAAACTGTTGCCACAGATTGGTCCTGCCTATTTGAATATTTCATGAGAAATTGTGCATTGATTACTAGGCAGTGGTAATTGAATCAAATGTTCAAAAACAAAGTCATTCCCGGTAAGTAGTTAGCGTTACGAGTAGACAAATTGCATAATACACTAAGATGGCCTGTAAAGACAGCGTTCTCACTTCTACTAAGAAAGATGGATTTGTTCCATTTTTCTTAGCCTCTACATTAAATATTTGATGTTTTCTATTGATCATTTGAGAAATAACGAAGATAACGTTTAAGAATAACAACTTTGGCTCTCAAGAATTAGATCTACCAGATGGTCCATGCTAAACCTTCTTAGCATTGATCTTTTCAGAAAAGTCAGTACTCATTTTCAGATGGTTCGACCAGAATAATGACTTATTCAACATCACCCGACTTTCACACGCCAACCGAGGCTTGAACCCACAACCATACTTCTTTTCTAAAAACATATATCGTAAGATAAGACCTTCAGACCTGAAAACCTGCGAGAAAATCGGGGTAAGGTTTAGACCGTGGTCAACAAGCACTGACGTGAATGTTGTTAAATGATTAATTAAGTAAAGGCAATGGATAAGACTAATAATAATAATAATAAACTCTTTTTTTACATGAGTCAGAATCAGGCCCAATACTCAAAGACATGGTCCTGTCTAACATTCAGTCCATTACTAGAAAGCAGACATGCAGCATGTTAAAACAAAAATCCTGACAGTTATACAAAAAAATCGAACTCACATAACCAATGGAAATGAAGCTATAAACCCATTATACCAAAATAAAATCGTATTAACATCAATTTTATTTGGTATTTCATAAGGAATTGCATATTTTAAATTTTCGTAAAGTATACTATTTTTAAAAGCTTTATTGAATAACATGTCCTTTGTAAAAATAGATCTTAATGAGGCCATACATGCAAGAAATTACAGCAAGTAATGCTAATTAAAACATTCAAGAAAACGAAACAAATAATTTTGATCTATAAAGTTTTGGCAAATGATTTTCTCAGATTATGTTATTTCTTACAATTATGCATTTATGACAATATTTGATTTAGAAAGTACTAAGAGTATGTTATCCGTATTTGGTAGAAATTGGCGACCATTGACATGACTGAATGGCTATTCATTATGATAAGGCTAATACTTCAGTAATCAATTTTCTTCCAGATATAGATTTTACACATGTCTATTGGCATTAAATATTTGGAGAATGATTAACTACCATACGTTCATAATCTCTTATTGCTGTGTACGTACTGCGATAAATGTGTTTTGTATGTAAATGGATTACGAGTCTTATGCCGTTTGATTTCGTTGATAAATGATAAATATTTTTTACTGTTCTGCATTAAAATGCTATACTATTAAAACAAATGGTGACAAAGAACATTCTGATAAACCAGTCTCATTTTCAGGAAAGAAAATAATATTGATGTCAATCAAACGATTACTGGAATAATTCAGAGAAACATCAACAGGCTGCTTGTAATAAAATTACTTATGATTTAAGGGCCAATTATTTTTTACTTAGATTTTGCAGATGGATAATAGCGACAAGTTATGTCCATAATTATTCTTAAAATGACTGGGGAATTTCAATGAAACTTCAAAAAGCAATTTGTCATGGTATTACTAATAATTTAATGTCCAATTATTTTTCAGATTAGACTTGTATTGGTGGATGTTAGAAGTAGATACTTATAATACAAATGAATCAATTGCAAAGTAGAGGTAAATTTACAGAGACTGTAATAGTGTTCTCCTAATGCCGTAGTAACCGAACTAATTCATAATCTATTGTTGATCGATGTCCACAATTATTCTTAAAATGATTGTAGTGGTATTTCAGTGCAACTTTGTCATAGTATTACAATATCCAATTATTTTTCAGATTAGACTTATATTGGTGGATACTTATGATACAAATGAATGAATTGCAATTCAGATTTCGCAGTAGGGGCCAGATAGAACAAATACTTCATTAAGGAAATGGAATTAATGATCATCAGAAAATGCTGGATATTGTTCTTCTGAAATAACTGGACTTCACTAATGGTTACACAATTCTTTCGATTGAAAGAACCTCTTAATTCTTTGAAGCGTGAAATTAAAATCCTCTATAACGACAGAATTGGTTTTTATTTCCAATATGTCTAATAAATCAGGATTCCAAAACAATTTGTAGTTCTCAGGCATCGTGATAAACTGTAATAAATATATAAGTTTATAACATCGTTAATATCGAGATGAAACATAATGAAGCATAGCATATGAAGGATTATGCATGAACCAAAACGACCAATTGAAAATCCTCGATGTATCCTTACTTGGAAAACAAAGAATACATCAAAAGTCACACCCAACTCGTATTCACTTGTTTGTTTTTCCAACGTTATACGGACTCACTCCACTAATTCATTTGCCATCTCTTCCCATGTTAAAACACGAAATTCAACCTTCTATAACTTTTTCCAGAAATCTCGTTGAAAGCTTTCCAACATGTCGAATGAAAGCCTGACCAATTCTCAATGTCTCCTAAAAAATTCATTATATGATGACCATGAAAATTTTGAGCTACTAAAATTGAAAGTAGACTACTATCGGTTATACTCATCCGCTAGAGTTTGGCACTTCACAAAACGACTATTTTTAGAATTAGCCTTCCGCCTTTAAGTCTCTCATCATCTCACCAAATCTGAAAGATAATGCAATTTCAGACATCAAATTCCAAATCTAGACCAAATTTTACCCAAAAATAGGCAGGCAAAAACCCCAAAAGGGAGAGAGAAAGAAGATTTCTAAAAATAGCCTGGACTAAAATAGCCTGGACTACATTCCTGGACTAAAATAGCCTGGACTACATTCAATGTTTTAGTGGAGTGAGTCCTATATAGGACTCACTCCACTAAAACATTTTATGGAATGTAGTCCAGGCAGATTTCTAAAAATAGCCTGGACTACAGTCTGAAATTGCATTATCTTTCAGATTTGGTGAGATGATGAGAGACTTAAAGGCGGAAGGCTAATTCTAAAAATAGTCGTTTTGTGAAGTGCCAAACTCTAGCGGATGAGTATAACCGATAGTAGTCTACTTTCAATTTTAGTAGCTCAAAATTTTCATGGTCATCATATAATGAATTTTTTAGGAGACATTGAGAATTGGTCAGGCTTTCATTCGACATGTTGGAAAGCTTTCAACGAGATTTCTGGAAAAAGTTATAGAAGGTTGAATTTCGTGTTTTAACATGGGAAGAGATGGCAAATGAATTAGTGGAGTGAGTCCATATACGGTGAGTTTGATCTGAAACCTAAAAGTTTGTTATCTCCCTTTAACTTTAGTATTATTTGATGCTGCGTCGAACCGATTGCCTGATAGATTTGAGTTTAGAAAAGGATTGCCTGCATCCGAATACACAAAGTATATTTATTGGTTTTTGTTTTAATTAATGGTTTCGGAGTAATACAATGTATTTTTAAAAATTTATCATATCGAGACTATCTGCCTTGAAAGCACGTGCATGTTTTTATAGTGAGATCGTGATTTGTTATCGTTCTGACAAAATGTCGAAATTGTTTTGTTCTGTGGAGGACTTTGTAGAGGTCTATTATTCTTTCTAAGAGAATTTCTACAATTGTCTTTTTATTTGTTGATTTATTGTATATAACTGTAATTGAAACCAAGTTAACCAGAAAATGATATTCTTCTTACGAAACCTGAAATGCCAACTTAGTGACTGCCCTGTTGAAAGTAAGTTTTTTTATCTCTAGTTTCTCCAGTTTTCATGTTTATTTGAATTGAAATATCAACTCCAATAAATAGATATCTGGAAATTTACAAAAGGGAATATACAGTCCGAAATGTCCGTTCCATATTTATCTGAGAAATCCCAACCTTATGATTTGACAAGGTAAGACTTTTTTGAGTTATGCCCCTTGTCATAGTCAAATTTCAACGTGTCCGAGAAAAATCAAAAAATAAATACATATATCCATTAGGCCTATTGTTAAATGAACTTGTACATCAAAATCTTCTTCATACTACACTATTATGTTCTAGATCTTCCCAAGGGTACCGTTGAACCATATAGGTGCAATGTAAGTAAAATCAATGTAAAACACGCACATATATAAGAGACAATCACAGAATGACTAACAGAATTAACCGCGTGGTATGTTACTAAAATATACACAGAATATTTATTGTAAGATTTATGTTTGTTGATGATAAATGTCCAACATTGATTTTGCTGCAACGCTAACTTCGGAAAATAGAAGACGGTGACACGGATTACTCAATTCAACTATGGACCACATCAAAGCGAAATTACCTCCCTTTTGCCACATATAATCCAGATCTATTTCAAAGAAATTTGAAACGAAGTACCTAATAGTAAATACAAGTCAATGAGTCGACATTTTTTATAGTGATATTCATTGAAACCACAAAAAGAGTGCTACAATATTGAAGAGTTGCATTAAATATATTTATCTTTTCAATAATTTCCTAGAAATTGAAAACTTGATTTCTGTTTATAGTCCTAAAATATATAAACAGGAATGCATGGTTTGATCATTTTACCCTTTTAAAAATAGACGCATTTGACTCAAAGTATACACAATCAATACAACCACCGATACTAAAATTCAAAATTATATTGAAAAACGAAATTTATATTTATCAAAATTACACTTTTCTAGGTTTCCAAATATAAATAATAATTATGTCCAGTATTTATGCATTCGTATTTCCGAATTGAAATGTGAACAACATACTATATAATATGGAGACTACAGACTAAAATAATATGAAATTATCCCCCTTTGACCACATTCAGCCCTGATTGTAGAATGTGCAAAACCATGAAACGGAATAATAATTAAATTTAAATGGTAGGTTAGACATTCTAGTTATGCATAATGATTACACCTTTCTAGGGATTTATTTGACCGCAGATAATTTTTGTGTTTGACTTCAGATTACATCAATGTTAAATTGTTTCCCTTTCCACATTCAGCTATTGATATTTCTCGTTTATCCAAATAAGATTTAATTTAATGGTTAAAGGCTTAATGTGTGAAAAAAACAATTCTGGTCGATATGCCTGTAATTGTGTAAATTTAGAGATTAGCATTATTTAGTTTGAAATATAAAAATCAATGTATGTAATATAATATTAGTGAATCTTTTCCTTAGAAAACTAAATTATGATAATGTTATGTTAAGCCTCAGTCCCACTGGAATCTTTGCGTTTCGCAGATGCTTTTAGGTGCACTTTTGGCAACAAAACGCCGCAAATTCTGTCGTGATCCAGTAAGAAAGGTTATGATGCCTTGCGAATCGAACATTCTGCCCATATCATTGTGATGTATTGCGATTGTCCACTTTTTTCTTCCCAATGGATCCCAAACCATCGCAAAGTCCATTTGGACTGAGGCTTGAAGCTTAATGTTACACTCCAGATTTATATACGAACTTCGCGTTGCCAAAATCTACATCCCAGCCTAGATATTGATCTTAACCGGAATCCCATTCAATGCTATGTAAAATCTGTGTTGATAATGATACACATCAATTCTAGGTCATCGAGGAATCGTGGCTACCTAATATGCGTTGGTGGGTATCTTTGGCGATGGCAGAAAAGAATTACACAATTTCATTCCTGTGGCGACGCAGGGTATGAAAACCTGATAGAATTACAATGAAACTGCCAATTCTTAATGCTTCCCTGATAATCAACATGTTGTTTTCTGTGGCAAGGCTCATATCTGTTATTATGTTATGTTCAATAATATTTAATCTCATCAATATCTACAACAATGTAACAGATTTGTAGTAAAGCGTTTTGTCAGAAGTATAAGATATCCTACGATGGATTTTGTCAGTTCAAATTTTCAATTGTCAGGGATGTGAAATTAATGGAGTTTTACATGCTACTTTCCCACTCGTAATGGGCTAACCTATTACTAACGGACATTGTTTATGCAGTGTGCAATGAATGGTCTGGAAGGTGAGTATGGAATTTGAGAAAATAGACCGATATTCCGTTTGTAGAAATGTCTGGAAAATCGAAAATCCCTCTTAATATAAATAAAATCATGATCTTCTCTCTACGAAAAAGTGTCAAAGGGATGGAATACAATTATTATGGTCAATAAAAAAATCAGTGACAATCGAAATATTTGTGACTGGATAATAGAAGCGACATTTACAAGTACATATAACAAAAACAAGACAATATTTTTGAATAAATAAACAAACAATAAATAAATAAAAGTAGGCAATTAACCTTTCAACGCAATTTACACGTGATGACGACACGTGTGAATTATGTCGAAACGTTCTTTGCCTTTATTATAAAAGAAGTGTGTTTATTCCTTAAAATTGTCTTCTGATTGTGATATAAAGGATTTGTCCGTTGCCCTGTAAGCGAATCAAAAAAGACGCGCGAAGAAGTTTAGCCTGTCACTATAATTGCAACAAACAATTTTATTACAATTTGTGTAAGGCAAAATTCCACGATTTTTTACCGGTTGTCACAGATTGCTCTGGAGAAAAACTAATGCATGTGAAGGAGGTAATAAATGAAAATACCCAAACCATACGAAAACATATATGTTCTTCAATTGAACATTTTTAAAAAAAAAAATTATTTGATATATTTAACTGTTGGTGTTGCGTTTATTTTTAACTCATTAAAAAGTATTTCTAACGACGGCTAATACTCCTATGTGTAATCAAAGGCCAGACAGTGTCAATCAAACGTACCCAACAACGCCCTAACAATATTCTGCTAATGTTAACACTAATAAGGCCTTAAGGGGCGTGTCAAAATTTATTTGTAGCGCGTATTGTGTACATAGTGTCCATACCACACCACATTCGTCATGCTTCCTCCAGACATAATAAACACAATGATTGGTTCAGTAGATATATTTATCAAACGTAATATACCGAGTAAAACAAAAATCCACCTTAATTTGACTCTGTTGATGTTTTTGAATAAGGTAGTATTCAAATGAATCTGTAACTAGGATTTGAATAACATGAAAGATTAACTAAAAAATAAATACATTGTTCAAATAACTCCATTTGACCACAACTCGGTTACTTAAAGGGACAAATGCACTTGTTGGGTCGTAGAAGTACTAGAAATGTACGAAAAGAAAGGACTATGCCAATGTTCTGACAAACTACCCTAATTGTACATTGTTCGTAGCGTTTTTGGTCTTTTAAGATTGTTCTCTTAATATTTGCTTAGAGTGTTTCATGTTGCAGATTTTCAATTTGTATATTCATGTATATTGTAACACCTGAATAAATACCGTTCAGATTTTGTAGATAATAAAAATGTTAAAAACGCATCAGGAACGACTATATACTTTATCCATGTCAGCCCCTCAAACCTGCTTCACTGACAAGGACAAGCTGGGTTGAAAAACTCGAATGTATTATCTCGAACCAATGCTCATGAACTCTCAAAACCCTTTACTGCTGTGTCGATAATCCTGCCCCTTGCTGACTTATTTTGCTTCAACGTTGCCTTATATAATTGAAATGCCTCAAATAGAAGTCAAAGACACATAAAAAAGCTAAAAAAACCCTTTACATTCCCTTTAAGAAACCTCTCAAATAAAATCACGAGATAGAATGTTACATATGAAAGAGATGCACTAAATCGTGTATACTAAAAAGATTTAGTCTTTGCTTACCTTCCAAAGAAGGAATCCGTATTAAAATGCACCAAACGCACGAATTAACACAAAATAAATGAGAATAACCAAATGGCAACGCAACTACGTAATACATTTTTAACCATTATTAAAATGATTATCCATTTTACAGGGCGTTTAACAACCATATGTAAAATTTTAACAGCTGATGGGGCCCAATGACGTTTTCCAATGTACAGTCTATGGAAAATTATCCATGTTCTGACCTAGAATGGACGGCCAATTTGGGTCCTAGAGGTATAATTGTTGTTTGTGATGAAAGCTTATCAAATCCTCTATCCATTTCAGTAGAAAAGAGAATTTCGGCATTTTGTCAAACTTTCGAGAAAATCGACTTTGAAGGTGTACCCTTGATTTCAAGAGGAAAATCGCTTATGTTTTGGTTTGGGAAAAAAGTCTGAGACCGAAAGTGCTGTAACAGGCAGAGTTTTCATGATAGGAGGCTGAAATTTGGATCACAATAACTTCAGATAGGTGTGTACCTTCAGTACAAATTTCAACTTTCCAGCTCTGATAGCATTCGAACGGCAGTCTGTCAAAGTTTTGGTCTTCACCCCATTGAAAATGCAGTGCAGAAAGACGCTATAGGCAGACCCCCTCACTAAAATGGCCATAACTCGGCCAATTTTGACCCCAGAGGTATAATTTCACTTCTGCGCATGCGCAGCTTTTTCAATGCGTCATATCCGAAAGGACACAACTGTTAAAATGTATTATAACAGACTTCCCAAACTGTTAAAAATATATATCATAACAGATTCCTCCAAACTGTATTATAAATTACCCAAACGACAGACAAGAATCACTATAATAATACAGTATAAAATAACCGCATTAAAAAAAAATAAAAATGTCTTTAATTTTAAAACACGAACAAAAAAAATTCGAAGGAGACGGTTTCTTCTCTGCGCTAACATCTGTCATCCCCAAAGTGGCCAATTTTGTTTCAAACAACAAATTTCCTCAGGAGTAGATGCAATGAAAAGATCTAATGATTCATTTCTATCGCTTGAATAGTTTTCTCCTTGTATTAAATCTTTCGTATTAAAAATATAAAGTGTTTATTTCATTATTGAACAAATATGTCTTTAATAAATGTCCATCCTCCTAAAACGTATTTCGGTGCGGGAGACATTCAAAAGTCATTGGGTCTCTTCCTGGATTCCCATGGGCAAAATATCCCGGAGAAAAACATCTCCCAGGGCACAATTATACAGGTCCAGGCACGAGATTAGATCTACGATTGGATGAAAATGATAATCCCAAACCAGGGGACGAACCCGTTAATAGAGTTGACGCAGCAGCGCTCAAACACGACATACTGTACAGAAACAAAGACATAACATTCAGACACCAAGCAGACAAACAAATGATAGACGAACTCGAAAATATTCCCAATCCCACTTTCAAAGAGAAATTACAAAGGGCTCTTATCATAAAACTCTTGAAGGCAAAATTGAAATTGGGTATGGGCATAGCAGACGAGATTCACAAAGAATTTCGAAAAAAACAAACATTACCTCAAAGTCAAAGTTTTTGATAAAGATGAAATTTGGTCAGCCGATTTAATCAACATGCCAGTCGAGAGAGGGTACAAGTATTGTTTAACGGTGATCGACATATACACGAGATACGCTTGGGTCTTTCCCTTGAAAAACAAATCGGGTCTGACTGTCAAACAAGCATTCGAAACCATAATGAAACAATCCGACAGACGACCCCTAAAGTTGTGGGTTGATAAAGGAACCCGAACAGAAATGTGAAATCTCTGGGGTTTGAAATTTGCAGCACGCTTAACGAAGGTAAGGCCGTAGTGATAGAAAGATTCAACAGGACTCTTAAAAGCAAATTATTCAAGAAATTCACGGAATTGAAATCTCAAAAATGGCTTAAAATATTACCAGTTATTGTCGACGAATACAATAACAAAATACATTCGTCTATAGGTGTGAAGCCAACGCAAGCCTCGAATAACCCGTATAACATAAAGTCCGTCAACACTCGAAACAACTTTGAAAACGAGATTAGCAATTTGAATATTAAACCCAAATTCAAATTTGGAGATTGAGTTCGTATTTCTAAATATAAATCATTGTTTCAGAAAGGTTACGTCGGGTATTGGACGAACGAGATATTCATCGTTGATAAAGTAAACACCACATCACCTCCCACGTATGAATTGATCGATCAAGACAAAGAACAAATCATGGGAAGGTTTTATCAAAATGAACTTCAAAAAACTGACTTATAAAAATGAATCTCGAAAATGAAGATTTAGATGAAAGGTTAAGAAATTTAGATGTCGACAAGCATTTACGCACTCTCAAATTAAGATTTTTTAAATTTAAATGTAAATTTATCTTCAAAATATTATTGAATCACAAACATTCATACTTCGGATCAAAAAGGAATTCATCACTCTGCTCTACACAAAGATTCTTCGAATAACTTTTCTTTCTTTGATTCTTTCGGTCTAGAACCGACAGAAGAGATTACGAAATTGACTAGCAAACCAATCAAATGTTCTACGTTTCAAATTCAAATGCCAGGACAAAAGACAAGACCGCGGAAAAAACCGAGTTACAAAATTCAGTATCCAAATTGAACGAAAAGATCGCGAAGCAAAAATCAGAAGTTCAAGATATAATTAACACACTTCCCATTGACAAAGATATGTTGAAACAACAATTGACTGCTTTGGATACTAAAATCACGGACGAATTAGAAAAAGAAGTGGGTGTGATTAAAAATTTTCTTCAAAATAAATTTCGAGATGATATGAAAAATTATATTAAAGAACAGGTCAATCTTTTGGTATCTAGAATTCATGACGATTTTTTGAGACAAGAGAGAAAGTTGACCAAATTAGAAGCTATTGTCACAGACAAATCGTATTATTTCAATCTTCCATTCGAAAGTGACACTGTCTTCGATGCAAAAAACCAAATTTATAAATCAAACAAATACGGATTGAAAGCAGAAATAAAAGTAGGTTCTCTCGAATACGGAGAACCTAAAAACGTATTCGATATCGGCGAAACGGAAGCGTTTACTTTTCGAGGTAATTGTCTGATTCAAAAAGAGTTTCCCATGAAGGTTAAAGTCAATAAAGTAGTCTTCAAACAAACCGGTAATGCCGTCAAACATATTTCATTATTCAATGATGGTAATTTGGAAGAGAATATACGTTTGATTGATAAAAGGGATCAGGAAATTGAAACGAAAAATGGTAAATATATAGACACCTTTAAAATGGAAGTAGAAAATGATAAGGATAACATTGGAATCAAAGATTTAGATATTGTATTGGAGACGGAAAATCCACCATCAACCAACATTGTCAAAGTTCCACGACGCTTACACGTACACGGATCAATAGAATCGAGCAGTCACGAGTTTTTACGAACAACAGACTTTGAATACGTAAAACTGTATTTCGCTTTAGGTGAAAAATACACCTCGATCGATGTTCATAAAAGTCAACAAGAAAGAGAGTTTATAGTGCATTTATCGTTTGCCGAAGACTCCATCCTTGAAGGTGGTGGTTTTATTTTTAGAGCCAAGATAAACATCGAAAAAGAAAAAATATTCCTATCATCTTAAAGAGGACCATACGAAAAAAGAAATGTCGTTAGTACGCGTAAATGTTTTTACTTTTAATACCCGCAAATATAATAATGCTAGGCCAAACAAGTACGTTCTATACGATATTCCGTGGTTCCATTTATCGGAAATTCACTTAATTTAACGACTTAAAAAAATGGAACTCGAAAGCAGACAACAATACATGATAGACAAACAAGAAGAGTTGAAAATAAAGTTGAGACAGTACAATACATGCAGGAAAACATGGAGTAGAATCGATTCTTTTTTCAAAACAGCGAGCACTGTTCTAACGGTAGGAGTAACGGTGGCAACGGCCGTGACTGGTGGATTAATGCTTCCGGTCATCGTCCCAACCGTATTGGCTGCATTAACAGCCGTTCAAACGACATCTTGCGGCCTCATCACTTTAGGTTTCACGAGCAAAAAGAAAGCTCATTATAAAAAGAAAACGAATATCTTGAATATGTATCTTAATCAATTGTACATCTTTTTCGAAAGATCGAGAGAAGACAAGAACATAACAGTTGAAGAATTAAAAGAATTCAATGAAATTTTGGACAAATTCCATACAGAAATATTAGCGGTCAAAATAAAGAAATAATCAAAAATATATACTTAAAAAAATATGAATAAAATCGAACACGATGAAACATTGATAGAAAACGCCCTATTTTCCGATGTTATCAAGGCTATCTCTGATAAATTTAAAACATTCAAAGGACAAATTAAAATAGATGGAGAGATAGTCGAGGAAGGGAATTACAGACAATACATGTCACTCCTCGGTTTCAATTAGAAATTAGATTGGGTTTTTTACTTACACAACTCGCATTTCTGTCTGATTAGAAGAAGCCAAAAAAGTTTGGGAATTCAAGAAATAGAAGACAATTACGAACAGGTGTGGAAAACGTGTAGAGACTATAACGCAGTAACGCAGGTTTCACCCCTCAAACTAAACGTGCTTTCGAGTATGAGTGATGATGCGTTATTCGCTTGGGATTGCGAAACGTATTCAGAAAAAGACACGCGAAGAGCAATTCCGTATGCCTGCACTTTAATTAATTTAGAAAAACTAGAAAAAATGGAAAAGACAGAAAGAAATAAAGGGTAATTATTTACAACATATTAATTTCACGTGTTCCTATCAACACGAATCCTCTAGTTTGGCTGCATGGGGAAATTCTTCCAATCTCCCCGCGAATTTGAGAAAGATTGCCGACGTATATATCGCTAAATACACGCAAGACAACTGGGAGGAATTGAGACACGAATGGGAACCTTACGCCAAGAGAGACACTCTCTGTTTGGGAGCTTGTTTGATAAAATACAACCAAGTCACGAAAGAAGTTGTAAACCAGAATATGTCCAATAATCTAACGGCTCCATTGGTATTATTTATATCATTACGATAAAGAAATGGTGGAAGAAGAATGGTATGAAACTACTAGAATGGTTGCGAAACATACCGAAAAAGAAAATATAGAAAAAGTTTATTCGCACACTAATCCTTTTATAAGAAATTTTATCAGACGATCTATTAAAGAAGGAAGAGTTTCGGCAAATAGAAAATCATTTGAAACGAACAAAATGGATGAAATTCAAAATCAGGTTCAGAAATGGTTTCTGATATTCAAGAAATAGTGAAAGCCGGTGGACGAATTATTAGAATATTAGATGGTATAGTTTACGAAGAAAATTTTAAAACTCCACCCTATAGAGATTATATTTTAATTTTGAGAGATCTAAGAAATAAATATAAACGAGAAGGTAATATCGTGGGTAGTAATTGCATGAAATTATTAGGTAATTCCTTGTATGGTAAATCAATTCAGAAAGATATATTCACAACTAGACATTTATGGAATGAAGCAACTTTACAGGCCAACTTTGATTCACGCGTTAAAACCTATGAGAAAATTAATGATACTCAATATATTGTTGAAACAGAAATTGAAGAAAAAGAGATTACTACCGAAGATAGTAAATCTACACGACTAACACCTAGTCATTTGGGATCATTCGTTTTATCTCACAGTAAAAAAATAATGAACAATTTCATTCACGTCATAAATGGATTTTATAAACCCGAAATATACTATACCGACACCGATAGTTTGTACATTTCATCCAAAAATTGGAAAAAACTAAACAGAGCTGGTTTGGTCTCCGAAAAAGACAAAGGTAAAAACGATTACGGTGACGGTGGAATTATATTTGGTTTATATTTAGCACCAAAAGTCAAATACAACATCGTTTTGACTTCTGATGGTGTTTTAAAAGAAAAGAAAACGTTCAAAGGTTATTCTAATGATAAGATAAGTGTAGAAGATTACGTTCAGTTAGCAAGCGGACATGATGTGTCGAACGAATTTAATAAACCATGGGAAAAAAGTTTCACCAATGGAGTAGTTATTCCAAATGATAAACAAACTAAAGTTTTTAGAAGTTATTTGAATAATGTTAAAAGAAAACCACCAAACAACGACAAAGATGAGTATAGTTTTCATGAAAACTATGAATTTGATGATTTCGATTATCTTACTATTCAAGAAGAGAATGAAGATTGTTTTAAATGAAGTTGAATGACAATTTCTTCGTTGCCAAAGTCTATGAACCTGTTTTTACCGTCTTTAATTTCCAGATTTATATCTTTGATCATGAAAGAATTGACTGGTAAATAGGTAGTTTGAAGCGGTTTCTCTATAATCCTGTATCCGATCGGCACCGTAAAAGTCGATATGCTGTATATGATTTGGGTGCAGAAAGACGCTATAGGCGGACTGCCGACCCCACCCTCTCACTAAAATGGCCATAACTCGGCCAATTTTGACCCTAGAGGTATGATTTTGGTTGCAAACGAAAGTTAAACATGTCTTCTATCTATTTCAGTCGAAAACAGAAATTCGTATTTTTTCAAATCTTTCGGGAAAATCGACTTTAAAGTTGTACCCTTGATTTCAAGAGGAAAATCGCTTATATTTTGGTTTGGGAAAAAAGTCTGAGACCGAAAGTGCTGTAACAGGCAGAGTTTTCATGATAGGAGGCTGAAATTTGGGACACAACAACATCAGATAGGTGTGTACCTTCAGTGCAAATTTCAACTTTCCAGGTCTGATAGTCTTTGAACGGGAGCCTGTCAAAGTTTTGGTCTTCACTCAGACCAGTGCAATGGGACTCTATAGGCAGACTGCCGACCCCCACCCCCTCACTAAAATGGCCATAACTCGGCCAATTTTGACCCGAGAGGTACAATTTTTGTTTGTAATGATAGCTTATCATTTCCTCCATCTATTTCAGTAGAAACCAGAATTTCGAACTTTTTTCAAACTTTGGCCAAAATCGACTTTAAAGTTGTACCCTTGATTTCAAGAGGAAAATCGCTCACATTTTGGTTTGGGAAAACCGAAAGTGCTGTAACAGGCAGAGTTTTCATGATAGGGGGCTGAAATTTGGAACACAACAACTTCAGATAGGTGTGTACCTTCAGTGCAAATGTTAACTTTCCAGCTCTGATAGCCTTTGAACGGCAGCCTGTCAAAGTTTTGGTCTTCACTCAGACCAGTGCAATGGGACTCTATAGGCAGACTGCCGACCCCCAACCCCTCACTAAAATGGCCATAACTCGGCCAATTTTGACCCTAGAGGTATAATTTTGGTTGCAAACGAAAGTTAAACATGTCTTCTATCTATTTCAGTCGAAAACAGAAATTCGTATTTTTTGAAATCTTTCGGGAAAATCGACTTTGAAGTTCTACCCAAATTTTCAAGAGGGAAATTTGCTTATATTTTGGTGCGAGAAAAAACCTGAAACTTATAGTGCTGTAACAGGCTGAGTTTTCAAGATAGGAGGCTGAAATTTGGATCACAATAATTTCAGATAGGTGGGTACCTTCAGTATAAATTTCAACTTTCCAGCTCTGATAGCCTTTGAACGGCAGCCTGTCAAAGTTTTGGTCTTCACCCCATTGAAAATGCAGTGCAGAAAGACGCTATAGGCGGACTGCCAGACCCAACCCCATCACTAAAATGGCCATAACTCGGCCAATTTTGACCCGAGAGGTACAATTTTTGTTTGTAATGATAGCTTATCATTTCCTCCATCTATTTCAGTAGAAACCAGAATTTCGAACTTTTTTCAAACTTTGGCCAAAATCGACTTTAAAGTTGTACCCTTGATTTCAAGAGGAAAATCGCTCACATTTTGGTTTGGGAAAACCGAAAGTGCTGTAACAGGCAGAGTTTTCATGATAGGGGGCTGAAATTTGGAACACAACAACTTCAGATAGGTGTGTACCT